>NC_080164.1:29693094-29849163 GCF_950295315.1 Erinaceus europaeus | reverse complement strand
GGGAGGGAGAAAAGAAATGACTCGACATTTTTGGACTAGAGTAGAGCCCTGAGGTCTTTTTTTCCTACTTAGTACTCATCATTTTTTGCTTTCAGGACCCAAGACTTGTGGCACCTTAATGCCTCCAGTGGCTTGTACCTTGGATGTGCTATCCCTTTGGCCTTAGCTAGACACAGTTTGGACTCTCCAAAGACGTCGGGTCACCTTCTGACCTGAGTGGGAAGAGTAAGTCTGTCTTACTAAAGGGCACAAAGCAAAGATATTTGAAACACAAGCTCCAGGTTATGGATCTTGTTCTGTTTGCTGATGTCAAGATAAGATGTGTGTCCGCTTGGCACTAGAAAGCACCTTATAGATTCCACCACTTTGCACCATACTGGGTCAAATCTCACTGAAAATGATTTTAATAAAGTTGTTTTCATTTGCTGTATTTGCAGCTTGCTTTTTATCCTAGCTTATTTTGTCAAATAAACGCATCCCCTCACTGGCCCTCAGGAGACCGGCCTCTCTCTGTCAGATGAGCTGGTGTTTCAGTGCGTGTTGTTTGTCATGTTTAGAGGCCCGGCTGACACCACCCCAGACAAAAGCTGACCTTGGAACAGACCTCACTGTGGGGATCCTCCATTCTTCTGTCTTGGACATTTCATCTGGAGCTCAAAGTCCCAGGGCTCTTCAGCCATGAAGGGACTTTGGAGGAGAGCTCCGTTTCATGGCCGAAACCCACTACCAAGAACTCGGGTGCCTTCTGGCCTGGGCAACCAGCTTGGATGGCTCATAGCCTCTCTGGTTGTCTGTTCTGTCTGACTGTGTCTTCCCTCAGGCCAGTGTCTGTCTGTCTGTCTGTCTGTGATGCAGTGACTGCTTCTTCCAGCCATCCTTGCTCATCCTTGCTCCAGCCTAGCATGTCGTTCATCCTCTGAACCTATATCTAACAGGTCTTTGAAAGTGTGGTGACTCTGCATTTGAGGCCTGGTGGCTGAAGATGGCCATGGGGGTGGGGGGGCTGACCTTCCTGTCTCCTGGCTCTGCACTCTGGGTGGGGGGGGACCCAGGCAGGGGCTGCTCTCTAGCTGCCTTTGTGTGTAGCCCCTCCAGCCATTGGGGCAACACTGTATTGCCAAGGGAAGGTGACATGTATGGCAGGAACTGTTTCCTGGTTTGACCATGCTGACGATGCCATAAGTAGCCTCTTAGGGGGCATGGAGAGGGGAACACTGTGGTCTTGTAATAAAGACAGTTCTTAAAAATGACTTCTCATCCTCTTCTCCTCTAACTGGGGTCCGTGGGGAGGGCACTCAGACACTGTGACTTGTCTTCACGTTGTAGCCTCGGTAGAACAAATGAGTGAGTTTCCTGGGAGTCCACAGGGACTGTAGGTGCATCCAGGGTGCTGTGTTAAACCCAAGACCCAATGGGTGGCAGTTTCTATGGGACAATAATGGCTGTCACACCCCTTGGTTGTCCCTGTGAAGGAACCAGGGGGCCACTACCCTTCCTTCCTTCCTTCCTTCCTTCCTTCCTTCCTTCCTTCCCTCCTTCCTTTCTTCTTTTTTTTTTTTTTTTTTTTGCCTCCAGGGTTATTGCTGGGGTTTGGTGCCTGCACTATGAATCCACTGCTCCTGGAGGCCATTTTTCCCTATTTTGTTGCCCTTGTTGTAGTTGTTATAGCTGATGTTGCTGTTGGATAGGATAGAAAGAAATCAAGAAAGGAAGGGAAGACAGAGAGGAGGAGAGAAAGATAGACACCTGCAAACCTGCTTCACCAGCCGTGAAGTGATCCCCCCTGCATGTGGGGAGTTGGAGACTCCAACCGGCATCCTCAAGTCGGTCCTTGAGCTTTGTACCATGTGTGCTTAACCCACTGTACTACACCCAGCCCCCAGGACCACCATCGTCTTCATCCCTGAGGTCTCCCCTCTACATGGCCCCGGCCCATGCTTCATGCTTCCATCCTGGGGAGCTGGGTTTGGGGGACATAATACTTTAGCCTTCATACTGACAGTGTCCCCCACTGTCCCCACACCCTGCAGGCCCTGGCAGTGCTCCGTGGGATTGAGGCCCTACATCACAGAGGGGACAGGTCCTCTGGCCATGTGCTGAGCCTCCTGACTGCCCCACCTCTGAGGGTGGGGTGCAGGCTATGGGCAGAGGTACCCCTGTCACATGCCCTAATGGCATCTGAGACCCATCTTCCCAAAGGGGAGTCCAGGCTGCCTTCCAGAAGACAGATCTTAGACTTGGAGTGCCCTTCTTGGGCTGTATTTTTGAAGCTCATGGAGAGTTGTTTTTGATCTCAGGAAAGCAGCAGCGAATGTCACCTGAGCTCAACATGGTCCTCTTTTCACAAATGCTGGGGTAACGGGCTTGACACGGAGGACAGAAGAGAAGCCGGGGAGAGGGCACAGAAGCTGTAGCTGTGGCTTCCCTGCCTCATCCCACCTGTATAGGTGAGGCCACTGGGAGGCTGTGCACACCTCCAGACCCAAGGCCATAAAGTTCCCATGATTGGCCCCTTCGGTTTTGGATCTGAGCAGATACCTCCCCTCCCAGGAATGTGTGTATGGGTGGTCCTTCCTGCTGACAGGCCTGATGACAGGCTGAGGGAGTCACTGCCTGGCCAAATCTGGAGGAGTCTGAGGTGCTCCAGGCCGGTGTGGAGGAGCGTGTGGAGGAGCCGAGGCTGATGGAAGGAGGCTGCCTCAGCTCTGCTGGCTGGTGATGAGGGAGAACTGGGATGTGGCTGTCAGCTCAGATGGGTGAAAATGGTGTGATCTGAATTCCAGGGGACAGATGAGGCCAAGAAGCAGCCCCACTTCTCCAAGGGCCTGAAGATGCTGCCCCTATTGTGGGTTCCTCCCCAATTCTTTCCTCAGATTCCCCCCCCTGCCCAGCTCCCATCCACCTGCAGGAAGCACCATGGAGGCCTCAGAGCAGAGTTCCCATATTCACCTCAGGAAATCAAGAAGGGCTTCCTGGAGAAATCTTTTTTTTTTTTTTTTTTTTTTTTTTTACTGTGTATGTGTGTGTGTGAGAGAGAGAGAGAGACCTATCATGAGTTATTGGAATAGTATGCTGGGTATCAGGGAGACCAGAGGCCAGGATCCTAAGCCTCATTCATGCCTCAGGGTTGATAGATAAAACTTCAGAGTCTCAGGACCAGGTGGTGGCACACCTGGTAAAGCGCACACATTACAGTGTGCAAGGACCCAGGTTCAAGCCCCTGGACCCACCTGCAGAAGGAAAGCTTTATGAGTGGTGAAGCAGGGCTGCAGATGTCTCTCTGTCTCTCCCACTCTCAATTTCTCTCTGTCCCTATCCAATAATAAATAAAATTTTAAAAATGTTAAAAAAGATGACATCATATGCATGTCCAGTGAAGACCATCTTCTATTAAAAACAAAAACAAAAACAAAACAAAACAAAAAAAATGTCAGAGACTTTTTTTTTGAAGGTTGAAGGAGTCTGAAGACGGACACACACACACCCCCCATAGTGGTCTGTGTTAAGCATATGTGTGTGACCTCAACCAAAACTCCAACAGAGTATTTATTACCAAAAATTCTTCCTGACACCAGAGCATGGAACAAGAAACACCAGAAGCCTCTTTGCAGGGGTGCACACATTATAACAGTTAATGCTAGACCCCCAGGGTATTGTCATGTAATCCTCTGGCTGCACAGAAGGTATTCATTATGTCCACGTCATGCATTCCATGGTCTGATCGGTGTCTGTGTTTGCCACAGCATGCAGCTCTAGGCCTTTGGCCTAGGGGTCTTGTTGACCAAGCTGTTAATTAGCTTAAGACACCCACCAGATGCCTGGCAGAGAATAGGAGCTTAGTAGCCAACAGGAAGAACAGGAGAGACAACAGGTGGCGTAGCATTCCTCTTTGCTCAATTCATAGCTTCTTAGTAGTTAAGGAAATACTTCAGCAGCAAAGTCACCAAATTATCAATCAGAAACAGGCATTACAATTCAGGGGTCTACAATCATAAAAAAATCAGAGATTAAGAAGTCAGGAGCACTAAAGAAAGATAGAAACAGGCTATAGATTGACCTGCCAACATCCATGACCCGAGGAGAAGCAATTACAGAAACCAGAACTCCCACCTTCTGCACCCCAAAAAGAATTCTGGCACATAATCCCAGAGGGGGAGAAATGTTAGGGGAAGATGACTAGAGAACTCTGAAGCCCAGCTCCATCAGGACTCAGAGAGAGAAATGGAAAAAAGGAAAGATATTTGGAAGTAGTAACCAGTGTAGCTATGACTTGTAAAGGAAGAGGGGGAAAAAAAAAAAAAAGAGAGGGCAGGACCATAGGAAAAAAATGGGCAAAAATTAGATAGATAGATAGATAGATAGATAGGTAGATAGATAGATAGATAGATAGATAGATAGATAGATAGATAGATAGATAGATGGAGGGAGCCAGGCAGTAGGGCACTGGGTTAAGCACACATAGTATGAAGCATAAGGACTCATACAAGATCCCGATTCAAGCCCCCAGCTCCTCACCTGCAGGTGGGGTCACTTCACAAGTAGTGAAGGAGGTTTGCAAGTGTCTGTCTTTCTTTCTTTCTCTCTATCTCTCCATCCTCTCTCAATTTCTGTTCTTCCCAAAAGGGAAAAAAAAAGTGAAAAAATATGTCCACAGGAGCAGTGGGTTTGCAGTGCAGGTACCCAGCTTCAGCGATAATCCTAGAGGCCAAAAAAAAAAGATATAGATAGGTAGATAGATAGATAGATGGATAGATAGATAGACAGGTAGTTATAGAAATAATAGTTAATCCATATCTGTGACTTTGGGAGAACCAATGCAGTTTCCAATGAAGGGAACGGGGACACAAAACTCTGGTGGTGGGAACACTGTGTAATTGTACCCCTGTTATCTTGTAGTTTTGGAAACTAATACTAAATAACTAATTTAAAATGTGAGAAAAAAAACAGAGGTCTCCAGCAATGTGCCGTTGTTTTGCTTTTCTTGTAGTCCTGCTTTTTCTGACGCACAGGAGGTTGTCTTTGGGGTGTGGTTTTGCAACGTCATCAACAATGGCCACCTGGACTCCTTTTATTTATTTTTCTATTTAGAGAGAGCAAGAGGAGACAGAGAGAAACTACATCACCTTTCCACGATCCCTGGAGCTTCACTGGTGTCATCCATGGAGTTGTGGTGTTGGGACTAGAACCCAGGGCCTCATGTATGGCAAGGTTGGACTCTACCAGATGAGCCATCTTCCAGCCAGGCCACTATATTTCCTGTTTTTATAAGGTCATTGATCAAATCCAGGGCCTCAGACACAAGGCAGGTGATCTCCCACCATTGTGGACTCAGGATGGAGGCCCTGGGGCCGGCACCACCCAGTGTGAAGTGACCAGTCCCTGTGTCACACTCAGCTGGGCAGGTGTGTAAAGGAGAGCATGTGGGGGCTGCACAGTCATGGAGGGCAGCCTTGGGAGCTGGATTTTCCTTTCAGTTTTTTTTTTTAATTTAATTAATTTATTTTTCCCTTTTGTTGCCCTTGTTTTTTTTATTGTTGTTGTAGTTATTATTGTTGTTACTGATGTCATCATTATTAGATAGGACAGAGAGAAATGGAGAGAGGAAGGGAATACAGAGGGGGGAGAGAAAGATACACACCTGCAGACCTGTTTCACCGCCTGTGAAGGGACTCCCCTGCATTGGGGAGCTGGGGGCTTGAACCAGGATCCTTACGCTGGTCCTTGCGCTTTGTGCCATGTGCGTTAACCCACTGCACTACCGCCCGACTCCCACTTTCAGTGTTTATTCACTGTTGGTCTGCTTCTAAATTCTGCTTCTAAGACCCCTTCTGCTGCATTGCTTGATGCTGTGGTTCCATTTACATAATCATTGTTTTGTTCGAACTGGTTTAATCCCACTGGTTCCCCGCTCTTTTTCCACTCTGCCCTCTCTCCAAGTCACATCCTGTTTTCCACCGCTTAATCCCCACTGGTTTGCGAGCTTTTTCCTTCTCCCCACCCCCTATCCTACGTACATCCTCTTCTGACCTGACACTTGCCCACCTCAGGAGATATAAAGGACAGGGCTTTCTAATGAAGAGAGATTAGATAGATAGCTTGTACTGCATTCCTCATCAATAAAGATTGAACTGCGTGCCACTCAGTCATGAGTCCCTGGTCGTCTCTCTCCTTCCCGCAAAGCTAGCCCGGCAATTTACCTAGTGAGAGTGAGGAGATGAGAGGCCAGATCCCACTCTAGCTCACATGGTGCTGGGTATCCAACCCAGGACTGGAAACCTACAGACCCTGCGGGCAGCATGGTGCCACCTCTTAAGCCACTGGAGAGGGGGGCCAGCCCTTCCTCAGCTGAGTTGAGTGGGGTGGGGTGGGTATGGTAGACTTGTCACAGTCCAGAGGGAGTAGGGTGGGGAGAGAAGGGCGGCATGGGTCAGTGGCAGAGCTGGTCATTAGGGATGGAAGTGTCCATTGGGTGGGGACCTACCCCAGCACATGTCTCAAAGCCCACTTCACCTTCAGCACAGGGCTTAGGTCTTCTATGGAGAGGGAGGGAGAGGGAGTCAGGAGTCAGGAGAGAGAAAGAAAGAGACAGAGATAGACTGGGACTAGGGGCCAGGCCCACCATCCAGCTGGTCACTGGGGTGTGATGACTCCCCCAGGCACTGTTACTAGGCTGGAGCATCTGTCCTCTGCAGGACTTGGAGGCCCTGTGCTTACATCCTCTGTAGGGCAGCCCCCAAGGGTCCCCAGTGAGATTGGGGGTTCACTCTCCAGAGTTACCCTGCTCCTTGCTCAGCTGAACCCGTGCCTGAGAATATTCTAGAACAGGAAGTGTCAGGAGGGTGATGGGGAGAGGAGAAATCCTGGGACTGTAGAGGGAACCTCAGTTTCCTAAGGGCTGCTTGCTCTCACCAGACAGGCAGCTTTGAGGTTCTGTGTTTTGCTGCCAAACGTGGTCCTGGAGCCCCGAACTGAGCCACCCACCTGGGAGGTCAGGAGCAGGATGGAGGGGGTGGGAGAGCTGTGCTGAGTCCTCCCCAGACAGCAGCCATGCTGTTCTTGGAGTTAGTGTCCCCTGGGGGTACCACACCCTAACTGCCCAAAGGGTGTGGCAGTGGGCGGTGCCTCTGTAGGTCTGTTTCAGCTGGTCTAGGGTGTCCTTCCTGAGCCCATGCACCAACCCCTCATCCTTCATCCCCTAAACACCTAGACACAGCCCCACCCTGGGGTTCTCAGCCACTCCCACCCAGAACTGTGGGGTTAGAGATGGGGCATTCCTGAAGAATGGGGCTGCTGGGCCCTCTGGACAGATCTCACAGCACTGCACTGGAACACCTGCCAGGTGGGGAGCTGAAGAGGCCTGGCCCCAGGCCCACTCGCTGTGCCACCCTGTGGTGCATGCACCAGGCTATGCATCCCCACGGGCCCCTGGGCTGTCATGCCACCTGAGGCCTGCCCAGTCTGCTGGCATTAGACTCCAATCCTCCAAGGGATAAGCAAAGGCCCCAGGCATCAGACCCCACCCTTTGGCCCCTAGGCACCTGTCCCCTGAACCCAAGGCTTTAGTGTAACCTGCAGGGATGAGGCTACTGACCCAGGAGAGGCAGGGGCCTCTTTTTAATCCCCTCTCAGAAACTTCCAGTCCTCAGGTGTTGTTTTCGACGGGTTAGGTTGTTTTCGCCGGGCTGGCTTCACAGGCAGGTAACAGATGACCAGGGACTCATGGTTGAGCTGTAGGCAGTATCTCTTTATTCATGCAGGATGTAGCACAATCTAAGACGAGCTAAGCTAAACTCAAGTAAAGTACCCTAAAACTCACAATGCAGTCTTTATATATACTTGCCAAGTAGGGTGGAAACAGGATGTGACATAGAGAGGGTGGAGAGAAAAGTGACTGGTGAAAATCAGAGTGTGACAAGGAGGGGGCGGAGCAGGTGAGAATCCTATCACTGAACCGCCCTGGAGGGGGGGTGGTGCTTGTTAACAGTGGTTATGTAAATAGAATGCAATAGAATAGTGTTAAGCAGGGGGGATTTAAACCAAATGAAACAGAAGGGGTCTCATGCATACCAACACTCAGGCATAAACTCCAGTCCTTGTCTCGGTGTTGAGTGGAAATGACCTGTCACGGGGATTGACGCCTGGGGATTTGGTTGAGATGATTAGCTGTGGCTGCTAGCTGGCCACATCCTGGTCCCCAGGCAGCCCCCAGGACCTGTTCTTGTCACTCAGCAAGGGGGGTGGGGGCTTCCCTGGGGTGTCAGTGCAGAACACTGAGAAGAACCAGGGGCAGAGTCTCAGCCCTTTCTCCTCCCACTTCTTAATGAGCCCCAGGCCGGCAGGATTGTATTTGGAATGCAAATGTGGCCCACACATCTGGCCAGAAGCTCCCAGGCAGGAGGCAGTGTTTATCAGAAGAGTCCTTCTAGAAGATTCCCCAGGAGAACTATCAACTGGGACCACAGCACTTTTCAGCTGAATGAGGGGGCCAGGTGCCAAGGGAAGTCCAGTACCTCAGCTGGGAAGGGAGATGGTGCCTCCCAGAAGAGTCCGCATGGGACTGCTGCATGTGTGACTCCTGTTTGGGAACAAACTTGGCCTGAGGACTTCTATCTCAGAACTCGGTTCCAGAGGGGCTCTCCCAAGGAGGAAGGAGGCAAGCCCTCTGCACCTAGGGGTATGAGTAGCTGGGCCCTGGCTAACACCTCCTCTCCTCTTCTGCCACCCCTCTCCCTCCTCAGCACTCCTGCCCTACAAGCTAGGTGCTGTCTCCCGCAAAGAAAGGCTGGCACTCCATCTGCAGGGCAGAAGGATCGTGGAGGCACTAGAAATGAAGCCATCACTCAGCTGGGCGCCTCCACTCTCAGACTGGCACCTCCATCTATCTAGACCCACCAGAGCCTGCCCCCGAGCTCAGAAGATTGTATTCTTGATGCATTTCTTCCCCCTGGAGCTTTGGAAATAGGGCTCTGTAATTTAATGATTACAGGAGATGAGCAGAAGGATAGACCTCGGAAGACAGCATCAGCCTGTTTTGTAATGAAGAGCTGAGTTTTCCAAATATAGAGTAAAATCCAATTGTACTGCCCATGTTTTTCTCCTGATTCCACCCACAGAGAGACCCCTGTGGTGGCACACATGGCCTTTCCCACAAGGAGCCACCCCCCCCTCCCTGCAGGGCCTTTAAGGGGGGCACATTGCCTTGGAACTGGGACAGCAGTCCAGCCTGGAGCAGGACCCAGTGCCAGTGTGGCCAGCGCCACAACCGGAGCACCTTACAGTGACCAGCAAAGCTCGGGGAGCACCAGGTGCAGCGAATTGGATTATAGGTGGTGATTGGGGCTGAGTGAGTAATCAGGAGCCATGGGTCCCATTTCTACAGTTTTGGTGAATAACATTTTAAAAACTTAAATGTAGAGGGCATAGCTCAACAGGGAGAGCACGGGACTCACAGGCGGGAGGGCCCAGGTTTCACCCGTAGGACCATGTGAGCCAGAGCTGAGCAGTGTTCTGGTCTCTAGTAAAAACAAATAACTCAGGAGGGGGCTGGGCGGTAGCGTAGCGGGTTAAGCACACATGACTCAAAGCACAAGGACCCGTGTAAAGAACATGGTTAGAGTCCCCCGCTCCCCACCTGCGGGGGTGGGGGGGTCGCTTCACAAGCTGTGAAGCAGGTCTGCAGGTGTCTTTTTCCTCCTCCCCTCTCTGTCTTTCCCTCCTCTTTCGATTTCTCTCTGTCCTATTCAACAACAGCAGCAATAACAAGGGCAACAAAAATTGGAGGAAAGAAAATAATAAAATAAAACAAAATAAAATAAAATAAAATAAAATAAAACAAAACAACTCTGGGCCTGACGGTGGCGCCCTTGGTTGAGCACACACATTACCATGCACAAGGACCTGGGTTCAAGCCCCAGATAACCCATCTGCAGGAAGGAAACTTTATGAAGCAGTGCTGCAGGAGTCTGTTTCTTCCTATCTTCCCCTCCCTTTAAATTTTTTTAAAAATTATTTTTATTTATTTCCTTTTGTTGCCCTTGTTGTTTTATTGTTGCAGTTATTGATGTCGTCGTTGTTGGATAGGACAGAGAGAAATGGAGAGAAGAGGGGACGACAGAGAGGAGGAGAGAAAGACAGACACCTGCAGACCTACTTCACCCTTGTGAAGCGACTCCCCTGCAGGGGGGAGCCGGGGGCTCGAACCAGTATCCTCATGCAGTTCCTGCACTACCACCCGACTCCCCTCTCCCTCCCTTTTTAATTTCTCTCTGTCTCTATCCAATGAATAAAAAAATAATTTAAAAATAACAAACAATTCATCACAGACGTGAAGCCAACACAACTTGAGTCCAGGTAGGGAGGCAGGAATGGACTGGACAGGCCCATCCAGATAACCCGGGTTCCAACAGACCTAGTCGAGGCCACGCCCACCAGCCCATAGCTCCCTAGGATTGGTCCTCACTGTGTGCTACCCACCAGTCAGAATGGCACGGGCAACCTCATCTGCATACAGGCTCCATCTCATCTTTCTACATAGGCAGGCTCAGGGGACAGAGTTCCCCAGAGCCACGGTTCTGAGACCAAGAGTATGTCGAGCTGCTTCAGTGGAGCTGCTACATGTCACTCAGCCAGACTGTTTGCTTGGTCACCATCTCGCTGACTTTGTAAGACAAGGAAGCTTCCTCGTCAGTGCCCCAGGAAAGGCAGGTGAGCACCCTTGGAAGGGGTGCAGTGGCTGTGCAGAGAAGGGCCCCATCAGCACCCCGGTGGAGGAACACCTGGGTCCCCGCATTTGCCACAGGGCTCCTATCAGCCCTGCACTTCCTTGTTTCAGCGCCTTGGTTTTTCTGTGATAATTTTTCTGCTCCTTGGCTTTTCTCCTTATTGTCTAGAGAACAAGGATCAGGAGAGACTGGTGGTGGGCAGAAACACAGCTCCCTGGTCTCCTTCAGGTTGCCTGAGGGGGCAGAGTGAGCCGCACTGGCCTGAGAGGGGCACAGCCTGGCTGGCTTTCTCTGTCTCTCATGGGGCTGGCCTGTTCCTGGATCCTCAGAGGGTGCCTGCACCTCACATGGCTGGGAGCTTCTGGGGGTTTCTGCCTCTCATTTTGGCAGCAGCCCAGCTTGTCAGCAGGATCTGAGGAGCCCTACCCCAGGGAAATGCCACTCATCCAGTCTGACCTGGTAAAAGAAGACTGCCACGTTCTCCCATGTCCACACATGTTTCCCAGAAGCTCAGAGGCTATGCAGACTAGGGGGAGGAACTGTCCCCTATGGGAACCTAGAGCCAGGACATTGGGCTCCACCCAGGCACCTGCCTGTGGGATGGAGGAGCTTCCCTGCATGGGGATGCTGTGTGTGACCTCGGGGCTTCAGGAACTGGGTACAGAGGGCACTGGACTGGTCGCAGGGGAAGGCAGCAGCCATCCCTGCCCTTGAGTGTCCCCTTGGGATCAGCCTCCCCTCTGCTGGGAGGGCCATGGAAGTGGTGTGGTGACCAAGCCCTGGAGAGAAGGGAGGCTGGGAATAAGCCCTCCTCTAAGGACACAGAGGCTAGGCAGCCTGGCTCCAGCCCTCTGGATATCTGC
The DNA here is from genome assembly GCF_950295315.1 of Erinaceus europaeus. NCBI lineage: Eukaryota > Metazoa > Chordata > Mammalia > Eulipotyphla > Erinaceidae > Erinaceus > Erinaceus europaeus. Next base: position 29,837,579 of record NC_080164.1, on the reverse strand, counting down.
ACCTGGTGACCATCCCACTGCCTGGCTCCTCTCCACCCTGCCCCCCACCCCAAAGTCAGGGCTTCTACATGCCCCTGCCCCCAAACCAGGTCTCCAAGCTCGGCACCAGGCCATGAGCTTACCTGACCTTGTCCTGTCCTGGAAGGTCGGCTGAAGGCAGCCTCCTTGTTCATACCTCCTCCCCACTCCCCAACCAGTCCTGGGTGACCCCTAGCTGTCAGGATACTGGCCAGGCTCCTGAGTGTGGGGATCCCCTTCCTCCCCAGAGGCTATGCAGTCAGTCACTGGGAACAAGTTGCAAACAGGCCAGTCTCCCTGCAGGGAAGCTAATGAGGGCTAATGGCTGGCAGGAAAGTGTGGGAGCTGAGTGGTCCCCAGCAGGCTGGGAGCAATAAACAAGGACACCACCCCACCCCTGCCAGGATGGAGGGAGCTCCTGCAGAGTCCACCTACATGGGTGGGTGAGCAGCAGTCCCCACTTCTCTGCCCCGTCCAGGGACCTAGCCGTGACCACAGACCTCAGGTATCGTCCAAGTCCGTGCTCAGTGCTGGAGCGCAGGGAGGAAGTCCTGGCATGCAGGCCCTAGCCCCTGACAGTTGGGGCCTCCAACTGCCAGACAGAGGGCAGGGGCCAGGTAGCAAAGGGTGGAGGGCAGAAGGCAGAGGGCAGGGTACAAGGTACAGGGTGCAGGGTGCCAGGCAGTCAGAGAAAGAGAGACTCAGAACTTTGATCTGGCATGTGTGATGCTGGGCATGGAGCTGGGACCTCACACCTGAGAATCAAGTGCCCCCACCCCCACCCCAGGCAGCAGGGAGCTGACTGTCCTGCCCAGTTCCTGCAGAAAGCTTGCAGAGCAGCAGGGGCCTGGCCGGGGCCCAGAACGTGGGTGTGTAGAGCTGAGTGCTCCTTGCTCTCCACGCCCCCCTCCCCGGGCTTCCTGACATGATGAATGTGTGTTGGCAGGAGTCCCCAGGTGCATGATGGATGTCGATGCCCCCTCCCACCGCCCCCTGACTCCCGCAGTGCAGATTCTGCCTGGCCTCCTGGCTCCAGCTCTGGGCCTGCCCTTCCTGCTACCCTCCTGGCCACCCCTATTCACAGCAGGCACCCCCCCCACCTCCCCACAGTGTAGATTTGGGGGGGGAGGGACCAGCAGTGCTGATCCATCCAACCATCCATCCACTCATCTGTCCATCTGTCCCTCCACTCATCCATTTTCCCACACAGCCATTCATCTGCCCACCCCCACTCAGCATCACTTCTTATGTTGACATGCATGTATTTGCACACATCCTTTCATCTTTTTCAACACATGTCACCTTATTTGGTCCTTGCATTCATCCTGTTAAGTTGAAATTTGAATTCTTGGCTGAGAAAGGTTAAGAAATTGACTGTAGACCCCAGACCCAGCACAGTGCTGGCACCTGGACACATGCCTAAGGGTGCTTGTGTCTCTATACTGGAAAGTCAGATTTCTAAGGACAAAATGCCCTCCTATGTTGGTATGCATGAGACCCCTTCTGTTTCATTTGGTTTAAATCCCCCCTGCTTAACACTATTCTATTTACATAACCACTTCATTCTATTTACATAACCGCTGTTAACAAGCACCACCCCTCCCTCCAGGGCATTGGTGGTTCAGTGATAGGATTCTCGCCTGCTCCGCCCCCTCCTTGTCACACTCTGATTTTCACCAGTCACTTTTCTCTCCACCCTCTCTATGTCACATCCTGTTTCCACCCTACTTGGCAAGTATATATAAAGACAGCATTGTGAGTTTTAGGGTACTTTACTTGAGTTTAGCTTAGCTCATCTTAGATTGTGCTGCGTTCTGCATGAATAAAGAGATACTGCCTACAGCTCAACCATGAGTCCCTGGTCATCTGTTACCTGCCCGTGAAGCCAGCCCGGCGAAAACAACATAAACCGTCGAAAACAACACTCCTAGTTCCACATCCACCCTCCTGAGACCCAGGTGTGTGGCTCTTTTAACTCGTCTTCCATCAGTTTTCATGTGATCAGTGTGCTCAGGGGAATACTCAGTGTGGCTGCTCATTTCTCACAACAATGTGTGGAGGTAATGCCCACCTATCCACCCGCCCCTCCACTCATTCATTCATCTCCACCCACTTGAGGGCGATCTGGCTGTGACATCTGTCACCCCATTGATCGCCAGGGTTGATTTGGCTGATCTGGCTGGCTAGGTGGGTGTCTCCTTCCTCCCTCACTGCTCCATGTGTGTCCCTCCCGAAGCTGCGCGCTCGGCCGAAGAGGACGGCCTTCCCTGAATAGAGAGACTGGTCTTTGATTGAGGGTCTGCGAGTAGCTGCGCTCCCCTGCTAGAACCTCCGAACAAGCTCTCATCTCCACCCACTCATCCCTCCAACTATCCACCTATCCCTCCATCTACCCACCCACCCAACCTTCCTACCTTCCCTCCTTTCTTCCACCGACATGTGAAAAATAAACATTAGTGTTAACTCTACTGGGCAGAGTGGCCCACAGTGATCCTTCCTGTGAGTGACACTTGGAGGCTGTCACTCAGTAGGCTCCTCACACCCTTGCAAGGGACAATTAAAGGACATTCTAAATTAATTGTAGTTTGGAGTGTAAGTATGCGGAATCTTTTAAATTCCAATTTTATGCCTTTGGGGGTTTTATATTATTTGAGTAGTGCATACAGCTTACAAAAGGCACAATGTCCTTGTGACACATTCCACCCCTGCAGACATGTGTAGAGAGTAAGACTCTCAGCTGGGCGGTGGTGCATCCAGTTAAGCACACATAGTGCTATATGCAAGGATCCGAGTTCATGCCCCCATTCCCCATCTGCAGTGGGGACACTTTACAAGTCGTGAGGCAGGTCTGCAGGTCTCTCTCTCTCTTTCTCCCTCTCCCTCTCTAGCTCCCCCTCCTCTTTCATTTTTTCTCTATCGAATAAGATGAAGAAAAAAAGAAGAAGAAAAATGAGGGAGTCAGGTGGTAGCGCAGCAGGTTAAGCGCATGTGGTGCGATGCACAAGGACCAGCGTAAGGATCCTGGTTTGAGCCCCCAGCTCCCCACCTGCGGGGGAGTCACTTCACAAGCGGTGAGGCAGGTCTGCAGATGTCTGTCTTTCTCTCTCCCTCTCTGTCTTCCCCTCCTCTCTCCATTTCTCTCTGTCCTATTTAACAACAATGATATCAATAACAACAGCAATAATAACTACAACAGTAAAAAAAAAAAAAGGCAACAAAAGAGAAAATAAATAAATGGAAAAAATGGCCATCAGGAATGGTGGATTAATGCCGGCACCAAGCCCCAGCAACTGGAGGTTAAAAAAGAAAAGAAAAAAAAAAGAAAGTAAGATTCACCAGCACGGGGGACCCACCTAACCCCAGGGAAGACGGGCCACCGCCAACCCTCTACTGTGAAGCACAGGATATTATGTGCACTGCGATTTTAAAGACAGCGTGACTGCAAAATGCTTGAATCTTGTTCTGGATCTCAACTTTTTATGTGCATAATTAAGTGTATTTAAAATGATTTAAAATAAATTTTGAGTCACACCTCAGCCTCCCCTCACCGACGAGATGAGTGTGATGTGTCAGAGATGAGTTGGCTCCTGGCCACTCTGATGTGCTTTTGCTGAGGAGCACAGAGCAGCAGGCGGTGGCAGAAGCCAGGCAGCTCCGCGCACCAGACCCGCACACAGCAGCCAGGTCAGAACCGCGCCCGTGTCAATATGTTCATCCCAGACAGCAACAAGCTGGCCCAGCACCTGTGGCCCCAACTGTCTCCTGGGCCCCATGCAGCTCTCTGTGCCTTGGCCTTGGTGTTGCATCCCAGGGGCCCTGCTTCTCAGTAACTGTCAGCACAACCTCCACTTCAGGGTTCAAAGACAGATAGGGTTTTCTGGGTGGTGACAGCTGAGACTTCTAATTCTGCTGCACAAAAGTGAGCATGACAGGTGTCAGTGTTCTGTGGACCAGAAAGTGCCTGTGACTTCCCCTTTGTTTCCTGGTGTCTTATTGGGGGGAGAGTTATATGGGATATCACTAGCAGTTCAAAATGTCAACTGCAGAGCTCAACCGGTAGAGTGCACAGCTTGCTTTACCTATGTGAGGACCTGGGTGCAAGCCCCACCTCCACTGGGGAGCAACTGCACTAGCAGCTTCACTAGCATTGAAGCAGTGATGAGATGTCTCTCCTTCTCTGTTCCTCCCTCTCACCTCTCTCCTACTTCGTCTTTCACTCATTGTCTCTTTTTTCTTTTTCTTTTTAAATTTTATTGCCAGCAGGGTTACCACTGGGCTCACTGCCTGCACAATGAACCCACTGCTCCTGGTGGCCGTTTTTCCATTTTCTTTTTCTTTTTTCTTTCACTCTTTTCCTTTTATTTGACAGGACAGAGAGAAACTGGAAGAGGGAGAGGGAGAGAGGGAGAGAGATAGAGAGACACCTGAAGCACGGGCACTGCCTCTGCCGGGAGTGGTGGGATCACACAGGCATGGAACTATGGCGATAACCCTGCTAAGAAAAATAGGCGGAGTGACTGCAGGGTCAAGGCTATGGCTCAGCGTTAGAATGCAGGACTTGCAGGCCCGAGAACTCAGCTTCTGCCCCTGGTGCCACCATATGCTGGAGCTAAGTGGTGCTCTGGTCGCTGCCTCTCTCTTCTATGAAACATCAGTCTGGGAGTCGGGTGCAGTGGGTTAAGTGCATGTGGCGCAAAGCGCAAGGACCTGCTGTAAGGATCCCGGTTCAAGCCCCCGGCTCCCCACCTGCAGGGGAGTCACTTCACAGGTGGTGAAGCAGGTCTGCAGCTGTCTATCTTTCTCTCCTCCTCTCTGTCTTCCCCTCCTCTCTCCATTTCTCTCTGTCCTATCCAACAATGACAACATCAGCAACAACAATAATAATAACTACAACAATGAAAAACAAGGGCAACAAAAGAGAAAATAAATAAATATATTAAAAAAGATTGATAATATAAAAAATATCAGTCTTTAGGGAGTTGGGCGGTAGCGCAGTGGGCTAAGCACAGGTGGTGCAAAGCACAAAGACCGGCACAGGGATCCTGGTTTGAGCCCCTGGCTCTCCTACAGGAGAGTCGCTTCACAGGTGGTGAAGCAGGTCTGCAGGTGTCTATCTCTCTCCCCCTCTCTGTCTTCCCTCCTCTCGCCATTTCTCTCTGTTCTATCCAACAAGGATGACATCAATAGCAAAAACAATAATGACTACAACTATAAAAACAACTAGGGCAACAAAAAGGAATAAATAAATAAATATTTAAAAAAACATCAGTCTTTGCAGCCAGGAGGTGGACAGTGGGCAGAAATCAGCTCTGGCACAAGTGACCCCCTGGCCTAATTGCCAGTCACACATATGCTCTGGCCTCTCTCTCCAGATCTTGCTCATGAAATAAATCAATCTTTAAAATAAAAATATGGCCATAATGGTCCTATGGCCAGGGAGGTGGCTCAGTGGGTGGAGCACAGGACTTATCAATACATGCATGAGGTCCTGGGTTCGATCCTTGGCTGCCTGTAAACAGATAAAGAATCCTTGGCTTTCAGCATGTATTTATGTGCTGAGCAGAGGAGTGCTCAGCTCTAGCTGCTGGTGGTGGGGATGGGCCTGCAGGCTCTGGAGTGGAAACCCAGTGTGCTGTCTCCCGGCCCCTAAACAAATCCTTCAGGACCTTTTGGGGGAAATGCTTTTCCTTCACTTTCTTTCTTGTTGAGGGCAGGTGCACAGAGTACTCTTCCCAGAGTCCTCCAGCCCCCCTCCCCAGGGCTTCATGGAGAAACAGTAGCTGGGAGTTCCTGTAGGCCTGCAGCTTGGAGCAGGTGGGAAGCTCCCAGGCCAGCTCCCAGTGGCAGGAAGGATGGAAGGAATGAGAAATAGAAGGCTCTACTAGACCTGGTCAGAGTTTCCGGAGACAGTGGGAGAGATAGCCCCAAGGCTTTGTGCTGGCCTGTGGCCTCGCTCTTCCATTCCCAGCCCCACAAACGGAGCCGCTCTGCCTGGCACTGCAACTACTTCCCTGTGAACTGTGGTCAGGAGGAGCAATGCTCACAGCAGCCACTCCAGGGGGGCACTTTGCTTCACTGTTGCTGGAACCGCAGCCAGGCTCCCAGCCCCTTTCAGGAGGAGCAGCCTGCATGGGGGAATGGTCAGGAGTTGGATTTGGGACCATCGGGGAAGGGCCCACAACTCCCCACCAACACCAGTCTTCCTGCCTTTTGCACTAGAGCTGCACAAACTCCCCCAGAACAAAGCCCAGTTGGTCACCTAACTCCTTTGTCATGTCAGAGGGCCAGGCCAGAAGGACTGAGTCCCTTGTGCTTCCAGACTCAGCAGGCTGCTGACTGGATCAGGCTTAGCCTCATGCACCTGCCTCAGATCACCTCCTCCCCAGGCCACAGTGGGCAGGCCTGGCCCAAACTTCTGGGTCCTTAACAAGACAGGACATGCAGAGGCCACTTTGAAGTTGTGGGCTGCCTGCCTGAGAACACTGGCTGTGGAGAGCTGCTCTTTCTGTGGGAACAACCCCCCCATTACCATGTGACATGGCAACCCACACTCAGCTTCTGACATTTCATCTCCCACTGAACAGCCCGGTGCTGTAACATTTCCAGGATTCTTAATTTATGTTTTGCAGGATCTAAAATCAGATGGCAGGAACTTGAAGAAAATCTCCAGTGCTAGCAGGCTCCACTCCACTGTCAGCCAATGCCCTTCAGCTCTGCTAGAAGCCAGGGACAGTCTCTGCCTTCTCCAAAAAAGTGCCTAGGACCACAGGCCATATCTGGCCTCCTTCCAGCCTAAACCTTAGGGGAGAGACCTATCTTTGTACTCGATATTTGCTAGCAAGCTCATCCCTGTCCTGGTACGTGGCCCCTCATCTAGTGATTTCATTAACCAAGCTTCCATTTAATTTTGACAGATGCACCAAGCTTACTTGGATGAGGTCTGAATGCAGAGCTAGGAGTATGGGCTGGTGGTCGAACAGCAAGGCCAAGCCAGCATCTGAGCCATGTCGCTGTCATAAGGTGACACATAGCTGATTCTTAGGGCGCTAGTGAGGAGAGGCTAGCCATGGTGCTGTGCCTCCTGCCCTGCAGCCACTGAGGCTGGGAAGGTAGGAAGAACAGGCTACAAGAAGCAGCTGCTACACAGACCCAAACTTTCTCCATCAAGATGCCGCTCTCCGTGGGCAGGCTGGGGCAGGCTGGCCACCACAGCTTCATGTTACTGTGCTCTGGAGACCTAACCACTGGGCCTCCTGGGCTCATGCCTGCAAAGGGAGGGTGCTGGTGAACTCCCTCACTCTGGGATCCTCACCTTTACCTTCTGTCTGTGAGGATATTTGCATCAGTCTCCCTAAAATATAGTGCTTAAGAGCACAGGCTTTCTAACTTTTTAATATTTATTTATTTATTCCCTTTTGTTGCCCTTATTGTTTTATTGTTGTAGTTACTACTGATGTCATTGTTGTTGGATAGGACAGAGAGAAATGGAGAGAGGAGAAGACAGAGAGGGGGAGAGAAAGACAGACACCTGCAGACCTGCTTCACTACTTGTGAAGCGACCTCCTTGCAGGTAGGGAGCCGGGGGCTCGAACCTGGATCCCTATGCCTGTTCTTGTGCTTTGCACCACCTGTGCTTAACCTGCTGCACTACTGCCTGCCTCCCAGGCTTTTTAATTTTTAATGCTGTGTTGGGGATTGAACCCAGGACTTTGTATCTGCCTCATATGGTTTGATCTACCTCCCTGGGGCAAGGGGGTGGGTGTGGGAGGAGATACCATGCATAGAGTTCTCTGTCTCTGTTCTTGGTGTTCAGAGATTGAAACTGGGGCCTCATGTATGGCAAAGCACGTACTCTGCTTGCCAAGGACCTCCCCATCCCAGGAGCACACACTCACGCCAGACTTTAGCTCCATCTTAGTAGCCCAGCTGGGCAAGGTACACCCCTTCTCTGGCTTCCCAGCCACCTTTCACAAGAAAGGAAGTGTGGGACTATGTGAAAGCTTGGTAGAGCTTTGCGGAGCTTGGATGGAGGTCTGGAAAGACACCCCACTTGTTAGCCTCTCTCCTTATAGAGATGAGCCAAGAGGGAAAAGTCTCCCAGACTGTTTCTCCTTGTTAGTCCTCAAGTTCACAGAAAGTCTACAGGCCTCTCACACTTAGTTTCCCCTGCTAGCAGCAGGCCAAATGGCTGCCTGCTTTAGGGTTCACTCAAAGTTCACACATCCACTTCACCTTTTTACCACAGATAAAGGAGAACACACTCTATCATACACCTCCCCAACAGTGAAACCCCAAATCCTACTTCCTCGTGTCCTTTGATATCTGTGATTTACATCAAGTTTTTTTTTTCTTCTCTCTACCTCACCTTACTGGTTTAACCCCTATGCTTCTCTCAAATGCCTTTGGATAATTAACTTGCCTGCATCTTGGAGACTAATTGTCTTGACCTTTATGTATCTCATCAATTCTTGTCATACCAGCCCCCTACCATAGGGGCAAGCTGACCTTTAAGAAACCTGTAATTTCTGACATATGTGAAAAATGTTCTTTGTTTAACTCTCTATATAAACCTGTACCCATCTCCAAATAAATGAGTGTTTGTACCAGAATACTCCCTGAGGCCTCCTTTCTGAATCGCGAGGTCCCTGGAGCTGGAGAGGGAGGGTTGGTGGCTTACCCCCTGGTTGGAGCCACTCCATATGAGCGCCAGTAAGGAATGAGTGCCAGTAGGACCCAAAGTATTAGCCTGGGAATGGCCGGCTCAGGTCCAGCAGGTCCCAGCGTCTCTAGAGAAACCCCCACTCCACTCTCACTCACCCCTTTCCAGGGCAGAGGTAGGGATTGGCGGCTATCCTATGAAAGGCTGGGAAGAGAGGACACTGCTTCTGAGGACATGCAGGGTATGTCCCGCTAGGTGTAGTCTCTGGCACAAGGCCCAGGAGACTGGGTCTGCAGGGCACTGGGTGGAGGGGGGGACACCCCACTGCCCTGGGCCCAGCCTCAAACCGTCCATCCTCCCCCTTTCTCTAGTCTCTCACCCTGCTTCCTTCCATCCCTCTTCCATTCTTTCCCCCAACCCCTCCCTTTTCCTTCCTTCTATCCCCTTCGCTTCCATTTCCCTCCCTGTTTCTGCAGTGACCTGTGCAGTATAATCTCATACAGGGTTCAGGTGCAGATGCACTGACGACAACCCTGCCCCTGACCACAGCTATAGGGGTCAGGGAAGCCGTGCTCTCTGGCTCCAGGCTACTGGGGGAGGCCGCAGGTGGATGCACGCTCGTGGGCAGGACCGGTGCTCCCAGTGGTGGGGAGGACGGAGAACCCGAACTCAGGTCAAGGAAAGTCTTTCCCCAGAACCAGATGGCTACCTTGCAGCGCCCAACTCCAGGCTCGAGACCACGCCCCAGACCAGAGGCCCCACCCCAAAGTAGACACGGTCCCCAGACTACAGTCCCTTCTCCCAAAGATCGGAGAGTAAACTACCTCTGGCCCCGCCACCAGCCACAGGCCCCGCCTTCTCGTCCTGTTAAAGGCGTTAGCGTCCCGCCCCCATGAAGTAGCCCCGCCCCTCCACAGCTCCAGGCCCTGCCCAGAGGTCCGGCCCGCGGGATGACGGCAGGCGGCCACCTCGGGCGCCTGCGCGTTTCTGAGGTTGTCCCTGCACTGCCCGAATCTAAATATGAGGCTGGAGGGAACCTTCACTCTGAGGACGCCCTGAAGGCCTTCTCCAGAGCCGCGGTGCACGTATGGGACGCGGGATCCGGCCCCGGTCGGCCGGCGACCGGGCAGACCTTTGGGTCAGGCGCGGCGGGCAGGCCTCCGGGGTCCTATCTTGCAGCGGCGCCGGGGCCCTTCCCTGCGGCGGTCGCCCGGGTGGAAGCGGACGCTGCCGCCATGTACTACAAATTCAGCGGCTTCACGCAGAAGCTGGTGGGGGCCTGGGCCTCGGACGCCTACAACCCGCAGGTATGAACCAGGGGCTCTGCGCCCGCGAGGCGGGCCGAAGCGAACCGAGCAGGCTGCACGGTGGGGCCGGTTCCCGCGTCCTCCACAACTCTGTCCCCGACCTCCAGCCGGTGGCGTGTTGCACGCGGCGGCGCTCAGGGCCAAGGTGACCCCTGCTGTTCTTGGGGGTACTGAGGTGACTCGCGACTGGCCGCTCGGGGGTCGTGGGATGACAGCGGGGGCCGTGGGGTCACCGTCAGAACCATCGCTTGGGGGGGTAGTGGCGACTCCGAGGGTTGTGGTTTGGGGGTGGTGGGTGACTCCGCATCTTCTTCCAGGGTGTCAGCTATCCCCAAAACCTGAGTTCCAGTGCGCCCTCGCCCTGGGAGGAGGCCTGGCTTGTCCCAGGGCCCTGTGATTACCTCCCTGCATGAGGTCGCAGAGCTGGGGTGTTGGTGTGTGCGTGTGGGGTGTCCCGGGGCTGAGGTGCTGGGGTGGGGTCTGGGCCAGGTGAGCCAGGCCGGCAGGGTCCCTCCTTTGCCTCATGGGGACGCTGTCAGCCCTGCCCAGACCCGGCTGCTGCTGCTCTGCTTTACGACCTTGAGGGCCCAAGGGCCCGTGTGCGGGGCACGTGGGGTGAGGCCGCTCCTGACGGCCCGGGACGGGGCGGGGTGCGACCTGCTGCCCTTGGGTTGGGTGGCGATCGCCACGGAGTAGGTTTGGAAGAGAAGCTGGGTGCCCGGCACCCACACTGATGGTGGGCCGGAAGGGGACGTTGTCTCCTGGGAGATGGGGCACAGCGCAGGTGTGGCTCCTCCCGACCCTTGTCAGCAGTGGACAGAGGCTGGGCTGGGAGGTGGCTCGGTGGTGTCGCCCTTCCCTGCGCTCCCTACATCCTACGAAGTGGCCCTTCTGTCAGGTCTGCCCCGCCAGCGTGTCATAAGTGTTGCAGCAGCCAGCACCGTCACCCGCACTCCAGCTGGCCTTAGCGTGCTCCTTCTCGCTCTCCTCCCACCCCGTTTTCCCCTTTTATTTCATCTGACAGATGAAATCTGGACAGAGAGAAATCGAGAGGAAAGGGGAGATAGGGAGAGAGGAGAGACATCTGCAGACCTGCTTCACCACTTGTGAAATGTCCCTCCTGCAGGTGGGGAGTGGGGAGTCTCGAACCCGGGTGCTTGCACATGGTGATAGGTGAGCTTAACCGGTGTGCCACTGCCCCCCCATTTCTTCTAAAGGATGATTTCTGCCAGACCACCTCTTAGCTCGGGCGTGTGCCGGGGAGTCTTATACACCCAGTGTTGTCACTGCAGGTCACGTCCCCTGTGCCCTGCTAGGGGCTCCCGTAGCAGGCCCCCCAGCGCCCGCTGTCAAGGAGAAAGCCACGTTTCCGCTGACCTGGCCGGCCTGATGAGTGGGCGTAGGGGGAGCTCCACAGGTGCAGCCCTGCTTGTGCCATTTTGAGGGGGAACCTGTATAGCTCCTCCAGAACTTTACTGAGCCAGGCTAGATAGCACTTGGGGGCTGGGGGTGGTGGAGGGGCAGGCCCTGGTTAGAGGCCTGTGAGTAGCCTTGGTACAGCCCTCTTGTTGATCCCCAGGGCAAAGGCTGTCATGTCCTCACTGGAGGCAGACACCCTGCTCTCTACTACCCAGCCAGAATGGTGCCCAGGGGTCCCGATTACCTTGCCTGTCCTCAGGGTAGTTTCCACTGGCCTCTCCCTCTACCCTGGGCTGGCTGGCCTGGGGCTCTGCCTTCACTGCGTGTCTATGTCCCCAGGTAGAGAGGCCCATGCGGTGGGGACTTGGCCCCTTCCTGAGCCCTGCTCCTGCAGACTCGGGACCCCAGCTCTGGCGAGGACTAGCAGGCAAGCCTGGCAGGAAGCTGTGGCTGAGCAGCGGATGACTCAGTGGCCAACCCCTTTCCCCCAGCTGGGGGAGCTCTGCCAAGTGCCAGGAGAGGGACCCTGGGTGCAAGCACGTGGTCTTCCCTAGTGCAGAGGGACACTAACTCTCGCTGACATCCTCCTCTCTCTGCAGGGCCTGAGGCCGGTGGTATCCAGGGAAGCCCCGCCCATCATATTTGCCACTCCCCCGAAGTTCCCTTCTGCCACCCCTGCCTATGACTATGCCGGGAAGAACCATGTCCCCGAGCTGCAGAGGTTTTTCCAGGTGAGAGCAGAGCCCAGGGTGTCAGAGCCTCGAGCTGGAGAGGCCTGGGTGTCTCTGACGGGCAGCAAAACACCCAGCTCCCTCTGCTGCTGTGTCCTGCACTGGCCCTGTCCGGCCCCGCGGGCTCCACTTGCTGGGGCCTCTGGTCCTTGGGCTCTTCCCTTCAGCCTTTCGCCAAAAAAGTCAGCAGTGGGTCCAGAGCGGGGCGCCTCAGCGCTGACAAAACAGCCTGTCAGTGGGCATAGATAGTGTGAGTCCCTGCCCAGCTCCCTCCTTTTCTTTGGAGTTCTCAGGGACGGAGAGCAGTTGGGAGGGATAAAGAGGGAGAGAGACACCTGCAGACTTGCTCCATCATTTGTGAAGCGTCCCCCTGCAGGTAGGGAGCAGGGACTGGAACCTGGGTCCTTGTGCAGTTTAAGTGTGCGCTTAACCAAGTGTGCCAACATCAGGCCCCAGAACCAGCTTTTAAAGTGTGAGTGGTGTGCAGACAGCTGTGGGGCCAGTACCCTGCCCCCACCCCTACCCCCCATCACTCGGTTCAGAGAGACCTTGAGCCCAGTTCTGGCCAGTGTCCACAGTGCAGCTGCAGTGGGTGCTGAAGTCCAGGCCGGTCTTCTCACACCACGTCTTACCCTTCTTCCTTCCAGAAGCCTGATGGCCTGCCGGTGCACCTGAAGCGGGGCCTGCCAGACCAGATGCTGTACCGCACCACCATGGCGCTAACGCTGGGTGGGACCCTTTACTGCCTCGTGGCCCTCTACATGGCAGCGCAGCCCCGCAACAAGTGACCACACGCTGGACCCTCCCCTGCATCATTTCTGTAAAAAGTTTGTAACTTGAAGAATGCCTGTTGACATTTGACGAGAGGCACCGGCTGCCCGTTTCTGGAGGTGCAGCCTGTGAGTTCCCCCAGTGCGCCCGCTTTGCCCCTGACGGCCCAAGCTCGAGGGGGTGTGCTCTGGCAGTAGCTCCACCCTGGGCTGAGGGTAGGGGGCCACGTCGAGGTGACATGTCAGCAGGTGTGGTCGCAGCTGGCTGCCCCAGGCAGTGTCCCTCAGACCAGCACCTGCTCTATGTCGCCTCTGACATGCTCACCTGTGCCCTGTAATGATGTTAAATCCTCTAAATTATAATGGATTTTGATTGTGGAATAAACACGAGTGAAAAGGTCTTGTTAGAGTCCTTTCAGGCGACCTCGACGTCTTGAGGTGATCTGGGTGTGGTAGCCCACCTATCCCGGAGCCTCTGTGAATTAAGACCTGGACCACGTTTACGTCGCAGTTCTTTCTAGTCGAGTGTCAGGGCTAAGGGCATGGGGATAGCCCCACATGCTCCCACAGTCCCACCCTGCTCATTAGCTGATGCTCCCTTCTCCATTCACCACACACCCCTTCCCCATAGCGACCACACCTCTCATTCCCTGGACATTTAAGTCGGTCAGGTGGTACATAACCCCTGGTGACTGTCAGTACATCCAGTGCTCCTTTGCACAGCAGAATAGTATTTCACTGTGCAAATAGTGCCTTGCACATCCACCCATTTGTTGGGGACATGCAGTGGTGGGTGCCTGCCCTTTCTGGGCAGACCCTGGCAGTGAAGCTGGGAGCAGGTGCTGTGTTGAGGGCTGCCAGCGGCCGCCGTCCTAATTTTCAGCACCCTCGGGTTGTATCTCACTGTCAAGCCCCCATAGTCCATTGGCTGGGACAATCTGAAGTGCCTCTGGGAATACTGGCTTGTGAGTGTGGAGCCTTCCCGTGGTGCATCTCACCAATTCCTCTTGCTTGGACGCAGGGCAAGTCCGGGGTCCTCGTGGGTGAGGTGGTCTCCGTTAAACCATGTCTGCCTAGCTTGCCCTGCCATCTGCCCTCATTGTGCAAGTCTGTACTCTGACCTCTCAGTACTTGGGCTTCTGCTCTGAGGGATTGCTGAGCTGCTATGTGCATGAGGCCCCTCCCGTCTCGGTCTCTCCACTTCTTATTCTGTATCTTGGCCTTCATTCCAACGCCTCTTGGCGCTCTGACTCCCCATCTGGGGACTGTGCCTGCAGTCTGGCACCCGCACCTCTGACCCTTTCAGGTGTGATGGCGTTGAAATTTTCTGCTTCCTCCTGGATTTCTGCTGTCCCCACTGTGCCCACATCCCCCTTTAGCTTCTGCCCCCTCCACCACCTTATCTTTAGGATCTGCTTCCGTAGGCACTGCTCTGCTGTGCTGGCCTGTTTGCAGTCAGGTGGGGTGTAGCTGGCCCTGCTGTGAAGGGCCCCTGTGCCAGTCTGAATGCTGCTGCCACTTCTTTGGCTTAACCTGCCTCTCTCCAGTACTCAGTGATGCTTAATTTTTAAGATGAGTTACACCCCTTTTCTGGGCATGAACTGTCATGTGCTCCGCCCACTCCCCCTCTTAATTTACCAGAGAAGAGCATGTCATTGGCTTGCACCAGGGGTGGAGCTGGCTGTATCTGACAGTCCTGTGCTCTGCCACAGGGCATCTCTTAAGCCATACCTGATTGGTTAATGTAGTGAGTGCCAGGGCTCCTCTGGGCCAGCGAGGGGCCATTTCTAAATCCCTAGACTGTTCCTAGCTTATTGATTAGGCCACTACTAACGATTATGAAACTCACATCATTAGTATGTGAGTTGCTCCCCCTCTGGGGCACAGATGACTTTGCTGCAGTCAGAGGACTATGCTCAGCACTCAGGCAGAAATATAGCTACCTCCTGCCAGGCCTGCCCTGGGCACCTGCCTGCCTGCCTGGCTTGGGGACAGTGTGAGAAGTAGTAACTGCAGCCTGGGGCAATCTGTCTGGCAGGGCAGAAGGGATTGCTGGAACCCAACCACTGAACTGAGGAAGCAGGCTCTGCAGGTGCTAGCAGAACTCTGTATTGGTCCCAGGGTGCTTTGGGTTGTGTATTCTCCTCAGGCTGTGCCACCCCCTTATCAGAACCAGTGGTAAACAGGGACCGCATGGAGACAGCAAATGATGTGGAAGCAGAAATAGCCATTTCAGCCAGCATGGGGGTGGGGTATGACAGACCAGCACCAGGTGGCTGTGGCCAGCAGTGTTCTTTGGGTGGTCTTTGATCAGAAAAACAAGTATACACAGAAGAGATAATAAGACAGAAACGAGTCATTCTGATTTTATTTTTTAATCTTGAATAGTTTCTGCCACAAGACAGGAATGCATGATAGAAATGGCTCAACATCTTCACATGAAACACTTGGATTCATTTTCATTCACAAGTTTTTCTAAACATCTATAATTTCATAACCCCACCCATTTCCAACCATTATCACAGATTTGATTGACCGTTAGACAGTAGTTGCCAGCATGTGAGCCGGACGCTTTCTGCACATTAGTAGTGTCTTTGGAAATGACCACCCAAGAGTGTCACGATTGTAAGTCTTTGTACATAGCAACCCCAGGTCAACTCCCGTTTCTCATGGAGAGCCGTGTACCCAGGTACTTAAGGAATTGCTTTTTCTTCTCCCAGAATCCCATTCACCTTGTTTTCCTCGCAGGCAGCATGCATACTGCCCCACGATGTGGTCAGCATCGCTACAGGTGATTGCGGAAACTGGCACTGCTGCTCTGAGAAGTTTATGCAGAACATGCTGAACCAAGATGGGCTGCTTGGAGTCTCTTCTTTGGAAGAGAACGGCTTTGAGGTTGTTTTTGAACAGTTGTAAACAAAAGGAGAGAGCTATACAAGGACATGCATCTACCCACAGAGAGACACTGAGTGCTTTCCACATTGGCGTACACTCAGAGACACACAGTGTCTGCACTCACCCTTACACACACACCCCACCCCTCACACACAGATGTGGACTATGAATGTTGTGAGTGTCGGGAGTTCACTGGAGTTTGCTTATTACCAAATGATGATGAAATACCTGATTTGTAGTACTCCTGAGAAGATTCTAGAAGGGAATGACAGTCCTGATGCACTTTGGAATGGCACAATCACGTAAACACTTGCATACTTAAGACTTCTGAACCCACCCAAAGTTTCTAAACATGATCCAACCAACAACAACAAAAAAATATACCAAAACAATGCAGCAAGTTTTAAAAAATAAGTCAAAACAAAGGGTTTTTTTTTTTGATAAAGTACAAACAAGTATGTAGGAAATGCGTATTTATCAGTAATTTATCTTAAAGGAAACATCTAAGAAAAACATAGTCTGACAAAACTTAAAAAAAAAAACAATAACAAAAAATCCCAATTCCCCAATGCATACTAACCCATGCATCCGCAGAGAGCAGAGGACAACCATGTCAGAATCACAAGGCTTGGAGCAACTCCACCAGGAAAGATGACTGAACAGAGCAAGACTTAAGGATGCAATTTATAAAAAAAAAAAAAAAAACTTGTTCACACTTCAATATAAAAGAATCTGCAATTTGCTGAGTATCTCATCTCTCAATATAACTAATTTGTATAAAAATTACAACTAAACCAAAAAATTTCAAGCACCAATTCAATCGCTTGTATTTCTCCTATTATTGAGGGAACAAATCAGGATGAAGGCTAAGCTGAAATTAGCCAGGTGATTGACTGTTTACTTTTATAGGCATGTGGTTCTCTTGAACACCAAACATTTGAAAATGCTTAGGCCAGGATTGGAATCCTTGGAGGAGTCCATCATTTCTGAGTATCAATGGTTACATATACACAAAAATCTCTTAACAAATCACTGCTTGCTTAGTTCTAAAATACAAAAGCTCTGCACACAGGAAATGAAGGAGCTGTTCCCCCAGATGATTTAGAAAAGGCAGCACCGAGATAGTAGACTACAACAATATCTGGACACCTACTGGTAGTGTGAGCACAGGGCAGTTCTGACGGGGGAGAGGGGATGGTAAGAGACAGCTCTCTGATCTCTTTCTCTGCATCTGGGGAAAAGAATGGCCTGAGCCAGTAGATGAGCATGTGCGATGCTTTTGGTATTTCTCAACCGTTCATGAGACACTAATGTTTCAGTCTTTTCCCGCTACTGCCTTTGGTTAATTTTCAACACACCAAACTGAACTTAGGTCGGCTGCATCTGAGACAAGGTAAGACCACTGAAGACGCCAGAGAGCGCCAAAGGTGAGTCTCCCTAACTTCCGGCCTGCTGTCTGAATGCTTACAGGATCACAGCAGCTGAAGGGCGGCATTGAGGTCTGGGCGTTAGGACAGGTCCAAGGGGTCTTGCTGGGCTTCACACTGCTCTGGGCCAGGCTCTCCCAAAGCAGGCTCCCCAAGGTCTTCGCTGCCCTCCTCACTCTGCCCTTCGCCGGCATCCTCGCCTGGCTCCTCAGTGTGCTCCAGGCTGTTCTCTGCCAGAGCAGGAGAGCTGCTCCTCCTGCTTTCTTCCTCTGTGATCTCATTTAGGGGTTGGGGAGGAGGGGGTGTGGGTGTGTCAGACCTCAGGACACTTTCCATTGAGGAGATGGGGGCTTTGGGTAGAGCTGTGTCTGCTGCGGTCTCATTTTGAGGCAGAGATAACTTCTCCACAAGCTTCCACTGAATGATGCTCATATCTTTTCCACCAGTTGAAATTAGGTGACTGTCATTATGAGTAAAACTGACGTTGGTGACATGGCTGCTATGAGCACTGTACTTGTAACTGGGAGCCTAGGAGACCAGAAAGAAAAATTAGACTCCATGTCTGCCTCAGGTGAGGGAGGCAGGTGTATGGATCAAGTAATTCAACCCCAAAGTCCTCAAACCTGAGAGTTAAGAGCTAGCAGTTATTCTAGTTCCTGTTAGCTGGTAATAGGAAAAATAAAAGAATAATGGGATGGCTATACTTTCAAACTTTAAAAAGTAACTGAAAGGGAGTCGGGTGGTAGTGCAGCGGGTTAAGCACAGGTGGCGCAAAGTGCAAGGACTGCCATAAAGATCCTGGTTTGAGCCCCTGGCTCCCCACCTGCAGGGGAGTCGCTTCACAAGTGGTAAAGCAGGTCTGCAGATGTCTTTCTCTTCCTCTGTCTTCCTCATCTCTCTTCATTTCTCTCTGTCCTACCCAACAACGACAACATCATCAACAACTACTACAACAATAAAACAAGGGCGACAAAAAGGGAATAAATAAATAAAAAAAAAATAACTGAAATTGTTTGCCAGAGAAAATATTTTACTGGGATGACTGGGAGAGAAAGTACTAGGTCAGCACAATCAGTGGAATCATTCAACAAATAGTTGTTAGTGCCTTTATTTTTTGGCTATGATGGGGACTTCACCCCTTTGGACCAACATTTTCAGAAAAAGGGAGAGAGGAAAAGACATCTTAGCACTGAAGCTTCCTCTACTGCAGTGGGGACTGGGCTTCAACTTGGACCATGTGCATGACAGACCAGGTTTACTATCTAGGTGAGTTATTTTGCCAACTGCCAAATGGCTTTATTTATAACAAAGTATTTTAATATCTTTAGAACAAATTCAACACTTCCCTAATGTTAAAGGTGCTCCATGTTAACATGAACAGTGACTAGGACCCTGTACACATTTTCTCACTGCTCAGTTACTCCCATGAGAAAAAAGTTGAGAGTCTAGCTTGTATTTGCTGGCTCACCTTGGCTTTGGAGCAAGGGTACTGAAACAGGTGGACCTTGCAGAAGTCATCGGCCACAGCAATCACTTTCCTGTTGTGCGACCTCACCAGCGCGTTGATGTCAGTCCCATCGGATCCTTCTGGCCAGACACCTGTGACATGGAAAGAAGCACAGGAAGATAATGAGGCCGAGTGGGGCCAAGACTGTGCGTGCAGCCTGACTTTACACTCAGCTGCTATTTCCCTGGCAAGTTTCCCAGTAGGCTCAATGTTTCATCTGAATGATGGTAGTTTTATCTAAAACCTAGTAAAATTAAACCAAAAATAGCCTCAACAGAAAATTCGAAAACTAAAAGTACTCCGTGGTAACCAGCAGGTGGTGCTAATCAGTCACTTCAGTTTTAATTCCACTGATGTTACCCAAGCGCTCTAGTTGGAAGTTTTCAGTCACTTGAATCAAAGCGTGCTGAAGAGTCATAATAGAGTCCAGGTGGTAGTGCACTGGATTAAGCACACATAGTATGAAGCACAAAGACCTGCGCAAGGATCCTGGTTTGAGTCCCAGGCTCCCCACCTGCAGGAGGGGTCACTTCAGGAGCAGTGAAGCAGGTCTGCAGGTATCTATTTTTCTCTCTCCCTTTCAATCCTTCCCTTCCCAATTTCTCTCTGTCCTATCCAAAAAAAAAAAAGACATAACATTACTTCTTCCAACTGGACTATGAGCAGGCTATATAAAATTCACACACCTTCCAGGGCTCCCTTTCAGGGCCCTTCAAATGAAACACCAGAGAT
Source organism: Erinaceus europaeus (assembly GCF_950295315.1). NCBI lineage: Eukaryota > Metazoa > Chordata > Mammalia > Eulipotyphla > Erinaceidae > Erinaceus > Erinaceus europaeus. The sequence goes on along the minus strand of NC_080164.1, from coordinate 29,818,114 downwards.
TCTCTAGTTGGAAGGCACCACTTGTCTACGGTGTCAGCCCTATGGCATTGCAGGCCCTGGTGATCATGTCCAGCATGGTTAGCACGCATCTTTATTATAATAGACTAGATCAAAATTATGGCATCTATAAGGTCTGAGTTGGTTTCCTCTAGCTCAATACCACTCTGAAGACCCAAGTATGTTCTACCAAGTACGATCTTAACTGACTTGTTTTTTTCCCCTTTTAATATTTATTTATTTACGAGGATAGGAGGAGAGAAAGAACCAGATTATCACTCTGGTACATGTGCTGCTGGGGATTGAACTCAGGACCTTACGCTTGAGAGTCCAACACTTTATCCACTGCGCCACCTCCCGGACCACTTAACTGACTTGATTGTAACTCACCAGCTGTTGACCACTAGTTTCATCCAAAACAATCAAATTATTTATGAATTGGGCAGGATTATTTTGTCTTTAATTTCTCCCACTAGAGACCTGAATTGGAGCCCTTTAACAGGATATTGGAATGATGTCTGAATAAAGTTGCTACTTTAAAAATGCCTTTTTTTCAGGGGGTGGGGCGGTAGTGCAGCGGGTTAAGTGCACATGGCGCAAAGCACAAGGACTGGCAACATAAGGATCCTGGTTCGAGCCCCTGGATCCCCACCTGCAGGGGAGTCGCTTCACAGGCAGTGAAGCAGGTCTGCAGGTGTCTATCTTTCTCTCCCCCTTTCTGTATACCCCTCCTCTCTCGATTTCTCTCTGTCCTATCCAACTACAGCAACGACAACAATAATAACAATAAACAACAAGGGCAACAAAAAGGGGAAAAAGGTGGCCTCTAGGAGCAGTGAATTTGTAGTGCAGGCACTGACCCCCAGCAATAACCAATAACCATGGAGGCAAAAAACAAACAACAACAACAACAACAAAAGCCTTTTCAAATTTAAAAGCTCTTTCACTTGCAGAAAGAAAATGGAAAGACATTCTGTACCACTCTGTAAATTCCTTTTGTTTTTCATATTTACAGAGGACAAATCTTTTGTTTGTTCAATGCTATTATACTTAATCTTATGAAATCTGGCAGTAATAGTGATAGCACTGGGGGGGGATTTATGCAAAGAGATTCTCATGCCCAAGGCTTCTAAGTCCCAGGTTCAATACCCCGTGCCACCATTAGCCAGAGCTGAACAGTGCTCTGGTTAAAAAAAAAAAAAGTGATAGCACTTTAAGAATATATGTAGACTATTTTTCATTTAGAATTTAAGCTAGTACACATTTATCTAGAAAAACCCCATGAAGCTCTCTTTTGCATAAGATGCCATGTCCTTACCAAAGACTTGAAAGCCTAGCACACAGGTGTACGTCGTCCAATCAATGTCCTTACACTCTGATCGATTCCTGATAAGTTTGCAGCTGTTTGGAATGCTCCCTTTAATTGAGAAACAGGAAGTATAACCACAGTGCTCATGTACAAATGTATTTGAAAATGCATCTTGAACTAGTTATGCTTACTTCTGTTTCTAATCCATACACACTGAAAAAACATTAAAATACATTTAAATGGGAACAGAACAAACTTCAACAAGGTCTACAGAAATACTAATTGTTTCCCACTGAAGCGATTTTTTTTTTCTTTAAAAGGTGTAAGTGCCCATCTGAGTGACTTGTCACAGCTGTGTGTTTATACATTTATAACAACTGCTACTTTGTTGGAGAAGTGAACCACATTTGAGAGTCTCCGAGTAGACTCAGACTAGCATCCTTGCAGACTACAGAGGCCAGCATGCATTGCCTGCCCAGTCAGGCCTCAGATGCAGCTGGCAGGCCATACTTACAGTACAGTATCTCGTAGTCTCCTGAGTTGGACATTATGTACTTGTTGTCTGGGGACCAGTCAAGGTGTGTGATGTAGCTAGAATGTCCCTAGAAGAGAACAAACCTAGAGTGAGCTGCTGTGGGTAGTGCACCTGGCCAGGCCCTCCTGCTCATGTCTAAATTTCCCTCATGCAGCCTTGGGGAGGTAGTTCTGGCCACCTGGCAAGGAGCCAATTCTGTTCTCACCTGTATATAAGGGCCAGGGAGAAATCCTAGAGACTGGAGGGAACTGGGAGTGACCAGCACCGCTATACTAGAGAGCAGCTGCCCAGATGGAGCTGTGAGAAGCACCTGCACTGAGGCCTGAGGGAGCATCTGGGAAAGAGCTGCAGATATGTGGGTGCTGCCCTGGGAGCTGCCCCAAGTAGAGCCTCGTAGAACCTGGCTGAGCTGTGCTCAGGAGACTGAGCACAGGGGGAGCTGAGCTCCCCCTAGAATACAGAGCAGCCTCTGCCCTGAGGGTTGGTGTCTCCCTGTGTCCACTTCCAGCTCCTGCTACCTCCTGTCCCTGCCCTTAGAACTAAGGGACAGTGCCCATTTTCTCCCTCCTCCCTCCTAAGCAGGCACTTAGAGCTAAGGATAAAATCAGAGATATAGTTCAATTTTCTCCCCAATACACTGTGCTAACGTCTACTATATATTTTGAATTATTCATTTTCTATTCATATTTTACTGTTTTAATTAATACAAAGTATCTCAGTGTCATTTTAAATAATTTACCACGAGGTACCATCCAGAAGTCTAAGGACGGCCCTGAAACCCTGTGACCAACGTACCACCACAATGTGACGAATGCATGTATTTACATACTCATGCTCACTCCTAAAATCCTAGAGATGAGGCTCACTGATATGCTGGAAAGCAGATTAGGAATCATTTGCTGGGCACATAGAAGACCCACTGATTTCACAAGAGGCCAAAGCTTTCTAGAGAGCAGCGTGTGGTTACTGGGCATTTCCTGAATACATTTCCTAAAATATGGGCTGGATTCACATGTGAGCTCTATCTATACCTTAAGCATGCAGCTTGGCAACTGAGAAGCCAGGCCCCATCCTCGTGGCAAAATACTTTTCCTCTTGCAAGTGCTTGTCCCAACACAGAAGTGCTGAAAAGGGTCTGTAAGTCTTGGTTAAAAGCCCTGAATGGACTACTCAGAAGAACATCAAAAGCACCGAGTGAATACACAACATGGAACTAACATCTGTGTTGGATGCATGGCATGTCAAGTCAGTCTCCTTCTTTTACTTGGAAGTCTCACTAAGTAACTTCTGCAAAAGGATTAGGAAACAGTGTTTTCTCTGGATACTTCACAAAGGAGTATGTCTCTCTTTGTGTGTCTGTGCGCTCGCACATGTATGGATGCTTCTTGCATCATCACTCTTATTAAGATGGGACACCCTCTACCCCCACCCCTGCATCTGGGCCTAGGAAAGAAGGATCAGAGAGCAAGGTGGGAAAGGTGATGGAGTAGAAAAGACCCCAAGTCTTTATGAAGACACCAGGCACTGTAATGTAATTCCTGCAGCTTTACTGAAATACTGTAGTTCTAGGTCGACAACTTAAGTTTTTTTTTTTTTTTTTTTCCCCCATAGCTACTTTTAATTAATGAAATTCTGGCTGAAAGAACACTTACTTTAGTCACCATTTTTGCCATTCTAATACACATTGTAATGCTTAAACCTCAATCTGTATCTCCTGGAGACACTCAAGAGTTCGCCTGAATAGTCAGCCATTAATTTGGCACTGGGGTGCTGAATAAAAAAAAGAATCTTCCTCAATTGCTACTAAAACAGAGCCTTTGGGCCTATCAGAACATTTAAACTATTTCAAGGAAGGGTGAGACAGAGTATAGTGATTATGCAAAAAGATTTTCATGCCGGAGGCTCAGAGGTCCTAGGTTCAATCCCTGGCACTGCTATCAGCCAGAGCTGAGCAGTGCTCTGGTAAAAAAACATTGACAAAATAACCTTCCAGGGAAAATAAATAATTGCTTGTAATTAGAAACTAATTTGAGCCTTAATAGATTCATGTAAAATGGGTACAATCCAGGGTTCCTCTAGACACTGACTATGCTGCTACGAACACAACCCCCCCACTGACGGGGCTGAGTTGAAGTGCTGTAAGGCATCCTGTATGTTCAAGCCTATGCCAGGGGAATATGCATCAGACGGAACATACCTAAATCCTGCTTACCTTTTACTTATTTCTTTAACACTGAATGTGAGTAGGAACTTAAAGTGGCCTTTTAGGGACAGGTGGTGGTGGTGGTGCACCTGACTGGGCACATTATAATGAGCAAGACCCCAGGTTCAAGCTCCCAGCCCCCACCTGCATCAGGGAAACTTCACAGGCAGCAAAGCAGTGTTGCAGTTCTCTCTCCCCCCACCCAATCACTTCCCCTTCTCACTTGATTTCTGTCTCTATCCAAAATACATAAATAAAAATATATTAAGAGGTTTTTTAAGATAAGGGTTTTTTAAGTAACCAAGAACGCCTTTCAGTGCATTTTTAAAACAGTACAGGAAAAGCTGAGATAAACACACTGTTCTGAAAGCAGCAAGACTGTAACTCAGCATACGGAGGGATCCTGAAACCAGTAGCCTTTAAATACATATCTGTTTTAAGATTTATTTTCATGAGAGGCACACTGGGGCAATACTCAGCTGTGGCAAAGACACTGGACCTGGGACAGGTATGCTGTTGGTGTCATCTTCCCAGTGAGCCTCCCTTGAAATCTTACAGCTATAAAACTCTTTTGTCACCTTAAAGCTTCCCTGAAAAATCTAACATGCAAAGTAAATATAATCAGATCCATATCGGCCCGCCCGAAATCCTAGCGCTTTGCCAGAGACAACTTAAAAAGAGCTTTCAGCGCAAAGCGCAAGGACTGGCTTAAAAATCCTGGTTTGAGCCCCTGGCTCCCCACCTGCAGGGGAGTCGCTTCACAGGTGTTGAAGCAGGTCTGCAGGTGTCTATCTTTCTCTGCCCCTCGCTGTCTTCCCCTCCCCTCTCTATTTCTCTCTGTCCTATCCAACAACAATGACATCAACAACAATAATAATTACAACAATAAAACAAGGGCAACAAAAAGGAATAAATAAGTAAATATTAAAAAAAAATAAAAAGAGTTTCCAAATGGAAACTTTTCCATAGGAGCAGTTACAGACTAAACTGCACATATAATTCTGTAAAGTAGGATCCATTATAATCTCCAGTTAAAAGATAACAGAATTAAGACTGGGAAATTAATTACTTTGCCTTAAGTCACAATCTGGTAGTGGCAGAGCCAGCATTAGCCTAGTTTTATATGTCCTGTGTCACAGCAAACAGATAAAAGAGGCTAATCTGAGACTGGGAAAGCAGCTGGCAGAAGCCGACAGAAGTGACAGCTGGAGGTTAGGTACAAAACAGAAGACAATTAGGAGAGCAGAGGCTGAGCCTTTCATTACAGCCTTAAGCAGTGCTTCACTTGGATGATTCCTGAGGGTATCTCAAAGTAATTCTTCGAAGTGCTCCACAGATAAACACTGTCTCACTGGAGAAGACCAAGTCTGGTGCAGTTGATAGCTTGCCCTTTCTCATACTTCCAAGGTCACACTCACCCATCCTATGTCACACACTGCAGCTGCTTACTGGACCACCTACCACACTGCTAGAGCACAGTGCAATAATACACAGTACAAGGACAATGGAAAGCTGGCTTTAGGGTTCAAGTCCTGGATCTGATACAAGGACAAAACATTTTCCTTTTCTGAATCTCCTCAGGGTCTGGGGAGCTAGCTAGCTCAGTCTGTAAGAGCACTGACTTGCATTCATGAGGACCCCAGAGACCATTAGGTTCACTTTATGACAAAGCGGAGCAGTGCTCAGGTCTCTCCTCATTCTTTCATAAAGATATATATATATATATATATATATATATATTACAGAGTCGGGTGGTAGTGCAGCAGGTTAAGCGCATGTGGTGCAAAGTGCAAGGACCAGCAGAAGGATCCTGGTTCGAGACCCCAGCTCCCCACCTGCAGGGGGGTCGCTTCACAAGTGGTGAAGCAGGTCTGCAGGTGTCTATCTTTCTCTCCCCTTCCTCTCCCCATTTCTCTCTGTCCTATGCAACAGCAACGACATCAATAACAACAACAATAACTACAACAATAAAACAAGGGCAACAAAAGGAAATAAACACACATTTATAAAAAAAAGTCTTTAAAAAAATGAAAAAAAGATATATGTTGACTAAAGCAGTCTGGGAGGTAGCACAGCAAATCAGAGCACTGGACTCTCAAACATGAGGTCTTGAGTTTGAGCCCTGGCTTCACATTTGCTAGAGTGATATTCTGGTTCTCTCTCACTGAAAAATAAATATTTTTGTTTGCTTGTTTTTTGAAAAATAAATCTTTTATTTTATTTTTATTTGTTATTGGATAGAGACAGAGAGAAACTGAGATAGAAGGGGAAGATAGAGAAGAAGAGAAACAGAGACACTGGCAGACCTGCTTCACTGCCTGTGTAGCGACTCCCCTGTAGGTGGGGAGCCGGTGGCTCAAAGTGGGATCCTAACCTTGCACTTTGTGCCACGTGCACTTAACCCGCTGTGCCCGACTCCCTTGAAAAATAAATCCTAATCAAAACTGATGTAAGGTATGTGGCAGTAATTCATCAAGTATTCACTAATTCTGAATTTGCCAACACATATTCCAAGCCACCACATTTCTATAAAGACAACAGTTTACATATACCGAGTATTTATTGTATGCAAAATAGTTTCTGCATTTATCGGCTGCATTAACTTGTTTCAATCCAGTAAACTATTATCCTTATTTTAGAGAAGAAGATCAAAATGAAGTTTAAGTAGCTTGCCTAAAGTTACAATGGTGTATAAATAGTGAAATAAGAATTCAAACCCAGGTAGTTGCTCCCAAATTTGGTTCTTAACCACCATACTACACTGCTACATTTCTCATCCTGTCCTCAACTCCAGTGGAAGCTTTTCTCAGGACAAGAAACAAATCTTACATGGTTCTGGGTGCCTGGAACACTTCTCTATCAGAATACCTCTAGAAGGTGCGTGGTCATTGTACCTACAGAACTGAATACCATCTTTTCTTACAATAACATACGCAGCAAGCTAAAGGAAAACTGCTTCTACTAAGGCTCTTGCTACAGACAAATCTCCCCACATGAATTCTGACCTTTAGTGGCAGAGAAGTGACAAAAGAAATTGATGGGGGCTGGGGTGAACAGGAACATAAGGCCCTGAGAGTAGACATGACATATGCCCTTTTATTTCTGACTGACCCATTAAAAAAGTGTCATTCTAATGATTCTCTATGGAAATAGCTTAGATTTAAGAAACTACTTTAAAAAGAGGAATATTAAATTCCCATCAAAAAGAGAAACTTTTTTAGAGTATGGTGAACTGCAATATTCTGTTGTTTGAGTTTTCTTAGACTCAGTGAAGGAGAGAAAAACAGACCTATCCACCTTCTCTCTCCCCTGCTACTAGGGCTTTTACTGAAGCTTGTAGCCTACAAGAAATTCACTGCTCCTAGTGACTTTTTTCTTTTCTGGAGATAGAAATTGAAAAGGAAGGGGGAATAGAGAGGAACAGAGAAAGAGACACCTGCAAATCTGCTTCACCACTCGTGAAGTTTCCCCACTGAAGGTGGGGACCAGGGGCTTGAACCCAGGTCTTTGTACAAAGTGACGTGTGCTCAACTGGGTATGCCACTGCCTGGAGCCCTCAGCTCTAACAGAAGTAAAATTTACAGCTTTACTTCACTACTTACAGTGCACTTTCCATGCCTGCTATATTTTCTTCCATTTTCTGAGACCACATAGAGGTAAATGAAGTTGTCATGAGATCCTACAGCCAGGAGGGTACCATCTAGAATGAACAGGAAGCAGGTGTTGACTAGAGAAACATCAATGTGATAAATTTACTTACTGTTATCTTATGGACCCACAGCACATGTCGGTTTACAAATGCTATATCTCATCAAAGTGGTCATTTTTGGCATTTAATGAATGAATCCTTCCACCACTAAGCACACTCCAAAATTTAATGGTAATCTAGTCCAGTCTGTCACCCTTTTTAGAAAGGCTCACGAGTCATGGTCTCCACCCTCCTCCTGGCCTTTGCTTTCTAGTCTGCTACAAACCGGCTCTAGGTTAACCTATATGTCTTATACTGTGGGCTTCATGTCCAAGTGCTGTTGCAGCTGAGCACCAATAATCTCTCCACTGAGTGGAACCTCCCCAGGGCAGAGCCCATACCCTCCTCTCTAGTGGTCAATACCACAAAACAAATGGTCGCAATGAGGTGTTGGGCGGTAGGGCAGCAGGTTAAGTGCACATGGGGCCAAGCCCAAGGACCGGCGTAAGGATCCCGGTTCGAGCCCCCAGCTCCCCACCTGCAGGGGGGTCGCTTCACAAGTGGTGAAGCAGGTCTGCAGGTGTCTTGTCATTCTCTTCCCCTCTCTTAATTTCTCTCTGTCCTATCCAACAACAACAGCAGTGACAACAACAAGGGCAACAAAATGGGAAAAATGGCCTCCAGGAGCGGAGGATTTGTAGTGCAGGCACCAAGCCCCAGCAATAACCCTGGAGGCAAAATAAATAAATAAAAGTAAAAAATAAAAAAAATCAAACCCCAAATGAAAATTTTCTGCTTTAAGAGAACTTATCAGTCTTACAGTTTGAAGCCAATACTCCTTTCTTGGTCAACCCAAATACTAGTATTCTTAAAAAAGAAAAAAGCATTTTATTGACTTGTTAATGAGAGACAAGAAAAATCAGGTATCCCTCTGGTACATGCACTGCCAGGTTTTGAACTCTGGATCTCATGCTTGAGAGTCCAACACCTTAACTACTGTGTCACCTCCTAGACCACCAAGAGCAGTATTCTGGGCTTTCATTGAAACATGCTAGAAGTATCAAAAATATCCTTTGGACTCTGCAGATTCAACAACTATTGGAATGTATTTTCAAATCTAAGCAAATGGCACTCAGACCAACTCCAGGGAAAAATATGAATCAAAGTCCTCCTTATGATGGAAAAAGGAAACTGAAATCTAATGGAAACTTAACACTTTGTATACAGTACAAAAAATTATTCCAACAAGGTTAAAGGAATTACAAAATTCTTACAGTGAGTTGCTGAGTACTTTAAGAAGCCGATCATTACTATATAATTAGTAACAATGAAGAGTCTAAAGAATCTGAAAAGCTTGCTGAATTTGTATATTTTGGGGGCCAGGCAGTAGCGCAGTGGGTTAAGCGCACATGGCATGAAGCCCAAGGAGTGCCGCAAGGATCTTGGTCCAAACCCCCAGCTCCCCACCTGCAGGGGGGCTGCTTTACAAGCAGTGAAGCAGGTCTGCAGGTGTCTATCTTTCTCTACCCCTCTCTGTCCTATCCAACAACAATGATAGCAATAATAATAATAACAATAACAAGGGCAACAAAAGGGGAAAAAATAGCCTCCAGGAGCAGTGGATTAGTAGTGCAGGCCCTGAGCCCCAGCAATAACCCTGGAGGAAAAAAAGTTTGTATATTTGGAATATTACTTCAATTTATTTTATATTTTTAAAAATTTTTAAAAGAATATTCCCTTTTGTTGCCCTTTCTATTGTAGTTATTATTGTAATTGATGTCATCATTGTTGGATAGGACAGAGATGGAGAGAGGAGGGGAAGACAGAGAGGGGAAGAGAGAGACACCTGCAGACCTGCTTCACAGCCTGTGAAGTGACTCCCCTGCAGGTGGGGAGTTGGGGGCTCAAACCAGATCCTTTTGCCAGCTTTGCACCACATATGCTTAACCCACTGTGCTACTGCCCAACTCCCTTATATTTTTATACAAAGAAAAGGTAGTCAAGTAAAAGGGAGTAGTAATTAATCTAACACCCATTCAAAATTCTAAATATGTGCAGTTTTAGAAACTGGTTTGATTGCACTATGCTCAATTGCAAATAAAGTGCAATAGTTCTAAATTTATACTTGCTTAACGATTTAGAATAGTTTGACTTGATCAGATCTTTTACAGCTTCCTAGAGCAACATTTAATCTTTTTGTTGGGGGAAACATTCAATACTTAACAGCTCTAGAGGAAAAAAAGGAGTTAGTTTGATTGACAATGAAAACGTCATCACGGAGCAGCTCTGGGTGCTGGGTGGGCAGTCTGTGGGGTAACCCTACTTACCTATCGAGTAGCGCATTACAGAAAGCTGCTCGTTTCCATCTGTGTGGATGGAAACTAGATCTCTGGTTTCTGCATCCAGAACAAACCACCTGTTAAGAAGTAAAAAGGACAACTGTCTCCAAGTTTTAGCATTTACAGGAAAAACTGGTTGCTGACATGTTTTCCATTTGAAAATGTATGTACTTTTAAGATTATTTAAACATATTTAATTGAAAAACTTTAATAGTCCTTAAGTGTGATATGTTTCTCTTTTCTAATGAAGGATATATTCACTTTTCAAAATGTCAAGATACACTATAAACATACTCATTTGGGCCTAGGCACATTCTTATTTCCATTTGGGCAGTTAGTCAACAATGCACGTCAGATGAATGTCTAAACGGAATTAAGATGACAGGGAAGGAGCTGATGGAAATGGTACAGTCTCAGTGTTGGTAGGTGAGGACAGGTGATGGGAAGGACAGTGGAACCCAGCAGACACAGAAAAGCGTTTGGGAAGTAGGGAGGCTATAGGTGGAGCAGAGCACAAGAGGAGGAAGTCCAGTGATGGAGGAGGGAGGGATCAGCGCCAGCACAAGGTGGGAGGGAACTGGAGTCATCACTTGCACTGGGAGGGCTGAGTTCTTTGAAAGACATTTATAGGAAAAGTCAGAATGCAAAAATCTCTAGAGAGAAAATTAAGATTTAAGTCCAACCACATAATAATTCTTTTCAGACCTTTTTTTGAGGAGCAATTAGAGGAAGGACCTGGGTTTATAGCAATCTGGGAACTAAGAAGGGGCAAGGGAGGGCAGGCCTGGAGGGGTGAGAGGAGGGCAGGTTACATGTAACACACACAGTGGGGGCAGGGACTTCAAGCTGAACACTGCCTGATTTAGTACAGGCATCAAGCATCTGCAAAGTAAAGGAACAAAGGTAAGTCTTTGAAATTTGAATATGCCAAAAGCAGGTGCTAGTAAGAGTTACAAAACAGTAGGGCAGTGTGCAGGAACAAATGGTCAAGGTGGAAGAATGGGATAACCAGAAAATAGTCTGGGAGATAATGTGACAGGATAGCACAGGGCTTGCATTCCACCTGAGGCCCTGGGTTTGATCCCTGGCACTCTAGATGCCAGAAATGAGCCACGGGTCTCCCTTCCTCATAAAATTAATTGAAATAACACTTAAAAAAAAAAAGATAGGAAACTTAAAGCTGTTTTTAAAAGAATATTTTCGGGAGTCGGGCTGTAGCGCAGCGGGTTAAGCGCAGGTGGCGCAAAGCACAAGGACCGGCATAAGGATCCTGGTTCGAACCCCGGCTCCCCACCTGCAGGGGAGTCGCTTCACAGGCGGTGAAGCAGGTCTGCAGGTGTCTATCTTTCTCTCCTCCTCTCTGTCTTCCCCTCCTCTCTCCATTTCTCTCTGTCCTGTCCAACAACGACGACAACAACAATAATAACTACAACAATAAAACAACAAGGGTAACAAAAGGGAATAAATAAATAAAATAAATATTTAAAAAAAAAAAGAATATTTTCTATGTATTAATGAGAAGAGGTGAAGAGGAGAACCAGAGCATCATTCTGGTATATGTGCTGCCAGGTAGATTTAACTCAAGATTTCATGCTTGGGGGCCCAAAACATTATCCACCATGTCATTCCCAGACAGCTATAAAGTTCCTCTCTCAATGACATGTAACCTAAAGGTATAAGAACAATGTGCTTTGTTTTTAATAATTCAGATGGGAATATTTCTACCACTAACATATACCAATAAAAAAAATTGTGATGGGCCAGGTGGTGGCACACTAGGCTCATATATTATCCTGTGCAAGGACCTAAGTTCAAGCCCTTGTTCACTACCTGTAGAGGAGAAGCTTCATGAGCACTGAAGCAGGGCTGTCGGTGTCTTAATCTCTCTCCCTATCTCCCCCTCCCATCTCAGTTTCTGTCTCTGAAGTTAAAAAAAGGAGAAATCACTATAATGGTTCTTAACTTTGCAGCATTACTACCAATCTCTAGAAAAGGAAACTCTCATTTAGATTAAAAAATATTATTTAGTAGAGGAAAAGGCTTAAAAGAACTTTTTGTAAAATGACTGTTTAATGATGGCATTTATCATACGTAAGAGTATTCAAGGTACAAGATAGACTAAAAAAAAAAAAATCTTTACCCATCAGAGAAAAACTGATGGCTTTTCACTGATGACTCCCCTGCAGGTGGGGAGCTGGAGGCTCCAACCAGGATCCTTACGCAGGTCCTTGCACTTCACATTATGTGTGCTTAACCCGCTGCACTACTGCCTGGCCTCCTAGGAGTTCAGGTTTTAAATTAAATCTTGGAAACATTATTAAAGCTCTTTATCTTTACCCATCAATGAAATTCTACTCTAGTTTAACACATTTTAAAAGGACTTTTAATTAATTAATTAAACTAGAAAACTAGTCAGCTGTGGCTTATGGTGGTGCTAGGGAACTGAACCTCAGGCATGAGGTTTTGCTTTTTAAAAGCAAAACCAGCCAGCCCTTATGGATGAGCTTTAGTAACTTGTGAACTATGGGTCTTCATTTCTAATTCATAAATTCTGTCTTCTATTCAGGCAAGAGAAACTGCTTCTGTGGCACTTGTAGCTTCTATTGCATTTCTAATGGCCATTTTCATCTTATAAGGAGCATAAAAATATTTTACTGCAACTGGAAAACACCCACAGGGTATAGGTTTCTTCTGAAAATTTCATTTATTAATTTTTAGTGCTACTACTGAACTAAGAAATGCCAGCGTATAAGAGCAAAATAAAAGAATGAAGAGATGTAAGAATGAGATTTTTTTTTTTTTGCCTCTAGGGTCATCACTGAGGCTCAGTGAGCCTGTACTATTCCTAGAGGCCATTTCCCCCATTTTGTTGCCCTTGTTATTGTTGCCATTGTTGTTGTTGGATAGGACAGAGAGAAATGGAGAGAGGAGGGGGAGACAGAAAGGTGGAGAAAAAGACACCTATAGAACTGCTTCACCACTTATGAAGTGACTCCCCTGCAGGGCTGGGGACTGAAGCCATGAACCCATGCATCCAAGACCTGTGCTTTATCCACTGAGCCATCTCCCTAGTGTTAGCTTGACTTTAAAGATTTATTCACTTATGAGAAAGAGAGATCATGGCATCACTCTGGCATATGTGATACTGGGGACTAAACTTCCTAATCACAACCTCCCACCCCCGAAACTATATGAAGTACTTTAATGAAAAGAAAGGGAGATCATAAGATTTTTGATCTAGAAGTTACATTAGCAAGTGATGATACTTTAAAGTCTCTAATGTCAGAATATTCATCACAATACCAAGCATTCCTCAGGGTAACCAATTTTCCATCTCATCTACTTTATGATATATGCTACTGAGAAGAACAGGAATGTGGGTTTTTAAAAAAAATTTTATTATATTTATTTATTTATTGGATAGAGACAGCCAGAAATCAAGAGGAAAGGGAGTGATATAGACAGAGAGCAAGACCTGCAAAACCCTGCTTCACCACAAGCAAAGCTTCCCCCCTACAGGTAGGGACCAGGGGCTTGAACCTGGGTCCTTGAGCATTGTAACATGTGCGTTCAACCAGGTGCGCCACCACCCAGCCCCGTAGGAATGTGGTTTTTACAACCCATTTGACAGTTCCCGAAACCTTGGCAACCAGTGGTAGGTGGTGCTAAAGTGCTGTCTTCAAGTACTAGCCAGATACTGTTACTCTAAAGGTTCTGGGCATAAGAAATGCTCCATCTGTTCAACAGGGAGATGCCAAAAGCCTGGCAGCACTGACTGATGTTCCTGACATAACTGCAATGCTCTTTTCCCTCAGGGACGGCTGGTACTTGATATGGCCTGAGTTCATTTCACAGAGTGGGTAGTGCCTGGACTGCATCAGCACAAACCTTCCTGAGTCCCACCTTGTTAGAATTCCACTTCAGAGTCACTGTTCGCTATTTAGGGAGCACCTGCAACTTAAATGGTTATGCAAACAGATTCTCATGCCTGAGGCTCCAAAGTCCCAGGTTCAATCCCCTGCACCACTGTAAGCCAGAGCTGAGCAGTGCTCTGGTATTAAAAATAAATAAATAATGAGGGGGAAAAAAAAAACCTAATTTTTGTAGTTTAGTAGTACCTGAATAAACAGGCAGTGATATTTGAAGATCAGCAGAGAAAGTGCAGTGAATCAGAACACAGAGCGGCAGGGTTTGGCTTGCCTTCATCTTTAAACTTGAGGAGGTCATACTGAGCAGAAGGCACAGACTGAGCTATGCAAGAACCTATGAGCTAACTGGACTGGGGTATTCCTAAATGGCTTCTAGAAAGCCAACAGTGGAATCCAAACCTGTCAGCCTGCCATTACAAATATGTCCAACACTGCAGCTAAAATGGTCAATCTATATACACTCCAGCTGTTGGTAGCTCCTTCTCTGCCAGGCCTAAAGTGATGAAAGCTTAGTATTTACTCTCAGCTGTGAGACTCCTTACTACTTTACAAACCATACTACTTTGAATTGTTTGCTATTTTATGGACTCATTTTGTCTCCCCTCCCTTTCATCACTTCCAGTCTATTAATTTTTTTTTTTTTAATGCTGGGTGTCTCATCTCCATGTACTAGTCTATAAAATGACTATGACAAAAGTACCTTCTGAAATACTTTCTCTGCTTATTTAGTATTAGAACTGGGTCCAACCTACAGTTAGGAAGTTTTGTCTGTGTTTTATCTTCAACCTTCTGCATCCCACAATGACCTTGGGTCCATACTCCCAGAGGGTTAAAGAATAGGAAAGCTATCAGGGGAGGGGATGTGATACAGAGTTCTGGTGGTGGGAATTGTGTGAAATTGTATCCTTCTTATCCTATGGTTTACTCAATGTTTCCTTTTTATAAATAAAAAAATTTTTAAAAAAGAAAAAAAATCAATAGAATCGTAAATGAAAGAGGAGATATCACAGACTCCACAGAAATCCAATGTATCATGTGGGGCTTCAATAAACAACTATATGCCACCAAGCTAGAGAACCCAGAAGAAATGTACTAGTTCCTAGATACCTACAAACTTCCAAAAATTAAATAAGAGGAACTAGAAACTATGAACAGGCCAATCACAGCCAAAGAAATTGAAACAGTTATCAAAAAACTTGCCAAGAATAAAAGTCCTGGGCTAGATGAGTTCTATAAAACCTTCTAGGAAGAGATAATACCTCTATTTTTAAAAGTCTTCCAAAAGATTTAAGACACAGGAATACTCCTCCCTCCCAGCTTCTATGATGCCAATATGATCTTGATACCAAAAGTATACAGGGATACAACAACAACAACAACAACAACAAAACTACAGACCAGTATCTCTGATAAACATAGATGCTAAAACAATGAACAAAATTCTAGCCAACTGGCTACAGGAGTATATTAAAAAGATTGTTCATTATGACCAAGTGGGGTTTATTCCAGGGATGCAAGTTTGGTTTAATATATGTAAATCAATCAGTGTGATCCACCACATCAATAAAAGATCCAAAACCACATGACTATATTAGTAGATGCAGAGAAAACCTTTGACAAAACCCAACATCCCTTTATGATCAAAACATTAGAAAAAATGGGAATAGATGGAAAAATTCCTCAAGATAGACAAGTCCATATATAGTAAACCTACAGACATCATCATACTCAATGGTGAAAACTGGATGCATTCCCCCTCAGACCAGGTACTAGACAGGGCTGCCCACCATCACCATTACTATTCAACATAGTGTTGGGAAGTTCTTGCCATAGCAAACAGACAGAAACAAGGAATTAAGAGGATACAGATTGGAAGAGAAGAAGTTAAATTCTCATTATTTACAGATGATATGATAGTATACATAGAAAAACCTAAAGAATCCAGCAGGAAGCTTTTGAAAATTATCAGGCAATACAGTAAGGCAACAGGCTACAAAGTTAACATATAGAAGTTAGTGGCATTCCTCTATGCAAACACTAAGGTAGCAGAAGAAGAAACCCAGAAATCAATTCCTTTTACTATAGCAACAAAAACAATAAAATATCTAGGAATAAACCTAGGAAAAGAAGTGAAAGAAATGTATACTGAAAATTATGAGTCACTATTCAAGGAAACAGAAAAAGACACAAAGAAATGGAAAGATACTCCATGTTCACGGGTTGGAAGAATTAACATCAACATTTACCCTATGGACCTACCCTATGACCCTGCAATTCCTCTCCTGGGGATATATCCTAAGGAACCAAACACATTCATCCAAAGATTCGTGTGAGGGGGGTAGATAGCATAATGGTTATGCAAAAAGTTAAGTCATTTGTATCATATGGGAGTTGTGAGTATACCTAACATGAGAGTGATGTGGAAACTAATGTTAAAAAAAAAAAAAAAAAAGCCTACATTGGTCCTTTCTGGTGAGGATAGATCTGTGAATTGCTGAGAATGTTGTCTCAAGCCAAAATTTCTTCAGTGTAGAAATTAAATTTTTCACTGTCCCTAAGCCTGAAAATAATTACACATAAGGCAAAGATTTTTATTTGATTTTTTAAAATAATTCAACACATCCAAATTGTGCATGTTTAAAGAGGAGACATATAGTGGTGCATCTGATTAAGCACTCACATTACAGTGGGCAAGGACTCTTCAAGCCCCTTGTCTCCACCTATAGGGGAAAATCTTCACAAGTGTTGAAGCAGTGCTACATGTTTCTCTCTGTCCCTCTCTTTTAAAAATATTTATTCATTTATTTTCCCCTTTGTTGCCATTGTTGTTGTTACTGATGTTGTTGTTGTTAGATAGGACAAAGAGAAATGGAGAGAGGAGGGGAAGACCGAGAGGGGGAAAGAAAGACACCTGCAGACCTGCTTCACCGCCTGTGAAGCAACTTCCCTGCAGGTGGGGAGCTGGGAACTTGAACCAGTCCTTGCGCTTTGTGCCATGTGCACTTAACCCGATTCCCCCTCCCCCTTATCTTCCTCTTCCCTCTCAATTTCACTCTGTCCAATAATAACAATTACAAAAAGAGGCCTTGCATTCTTATCTAAATCATAACTAGAAGTCTTTTAGTCAAAAAGTACATACAAGAGGAATAAATTATCATATAACTGAGTAAGGTAATTGATGGGGTGAAGGATGTATTGCTCTCTCTGGTGATCTGTCTCCTGGCTTCTGTTTTCTTCTTGAGTCCTTTGCCTGGTTTTGGTTTCAGGGTTGTATTGGCTCTAAGGAATGGTTATTAAGACTCCCCAGCTTCAGGGGGTATACTTCATGAGCAGTAAAGCACATATGCATATGTCCATCTTTCTCTTTCCCTCTCTACCTCCCCCGCCCTCTCAATTTCTCTCTGTCCTGTCCAACAAAAGAAGAAGAAAATGGTAAAAATAGCCACCAGTGATAGTGGGTTCTTTGTGCAGACACCAAGCCCCAACAATAACCCTGGTGGCAAAAATAAATAAATAAGCCTGACATCTACTAGGATGAAGATGAAAATCTTACTAATGGAGAATAATTGAGTATATATTTACAAATGTTAATCATTTGTTACCAAAAATCATAAGATTTGCTGAACCAATGACTCTGAACCACGTGATTGATAAATTACACTTAGATATGTGCCACACTTGATTTTCAAATATAGCATCATCTATTTTTTTTAAATGTAGACTTGTTGATGAAAAGAAATTTAATTTCTTTATTGGGGGATTTATGGTTTAGGGTTGACAATAAAATGCAACAGTTTGTACATGCATAACATTTCCCAATTTTCCACATAATAGGTCCTCCTCTGCCATCATGTTCCAGGACCTGAACCCTCATCCCACCTACCCCAGAGTTGGTACAATACACCAACTCCATATAAGTTCTGTTTTGTGTTTTCCCTTCTGATCTTGTTATTCAGCCTCTATGAGTGAGATCATCCCATATTCCTCCTTTTGATGCTGACTTATCCACAAGATGATTTCTTCAAGCTCCATTCAAGATGGGGTAAAGAAAGTGAATTCACCATTTTTAATAGCTGAGTAGTATCCCATTGTGTATATAGACCACAACTTACTCATCCACTCATCTGTTTGTTGGGCACATGAGTTGCCTTTTAGTTTTGATTATTACAAATTGTGCTGCAGTGACTTCATTTCAAGCTTGTTATAATGACCTCACATGCAAAAAGTAATGTATGTAATAATTAAATCAGACCAGTTTTTTCTTAAAAACCAGGCTCTTTATGTTTGTGTATATGCTGCCCCCATCCTAATGAGTTGTCTTCATCATTCAAACCCTGCAGTCCTTACTTAACATTTAGGACTGGATTTCTCTGTACATCGATCAGCCAGTAGTGTAACCTGAGATAAGCTGTCCTTTCAGGGAGTTGGGCGGTAGTGCAGTGGGTTAAGCACACATGGTGCAAAGTGCAAGGACCGGTGTTAGGATGCCGGTTTGAGCCTCCAGCTCCCCACCTGCAGGGGAGTCACTTCACAAGTAGTGAAGCAGGTCTGCAGGTGTATATTTTTCTCTCTCTTTGTCTTCCCCTCCCCTCTCCATTTCTCTCTGTCTTATCCAACAACAACAACTACAACAATAAAACAACTAGGGTAACAAAAGGGAATAAATATTTTAAAAATGTTTAAAAAAACTGTCCTTTCAATATTTATTTTCCTACTTCTCTTCCCCCTTCTCCCCCTCCCTCCCCTCTTCTTCTCTGTCATTTCCAGGGTTTCATCATGTTGGGCCAACTCTTTTTAAGCAGAAATAGACAGATGCCTGGGGAGACAGCATAGCGGTTACACAGAAGGATCTGAGGCACCAAAGATTCCAGGTTCAATCCCCATACACCAGAAGCCAGAGTTTAGCATTGCTCTGGGAATAATAATGACAATAATAATTAAAAAAAGACGAGACAGAGAGGGCAAGACACCACAGCAATGGGGGTGGGGGGGCTGGGCAGTAGCGCAGTGTGTTAAGCCCAAGTACAAGGATAGGCATAAGGATCCCGGTTGGAGCCACCTGCAGGGGTGTTGCTTTCACAAGCAGTGAAGCAGGTCTGTAGGTGTCTATCTTTCTCTCCCCCTCTCTTGATTTCTCTCAGTCCTATCCAACAATAGCAACAGTAACTACAACAAGAGCAACAATGGGAAAAAAAACGGCCTCCAGGAGCAGTGGATTTGTGGTACAGGCACCAAGGCCCAGCGATAACTCTGGAGGCAAAAAAAACCCCAAACATCCCAGCAACAACGTACCCCAGTTCTAGAGTATTCCTCTAGGATGTATGAGGGGCTTGAACTGTGGCTACATGCATGGCAAGGCACTTGCCCCACCCAGTCCATTATCTTGATGGTCCTCCTTACATTATTTCTATGTAATGCTGTTTAGATCACAATTCAAAGAGTGGTGTGGAGCAGTGGAAAAAGACAATCTATGGAACCATTAAAAAACTGAGTTCAAATCCCTGCTCAACCACAAGTGACTGATCAGTACCTTGGTCTCCTCTCTGGGCAATGGAAGTGTTAAACATTGTTGAACTCTTGTGAAGTTAGAATTAATATATAGTAGGAATTTAATACTGAGGCTGTTGTCAGACACTGAAGAACAGCAGGTCTTACTCATAATCCAGGGACTTTAATATTGTGATACTTGTCTGGCTGCCCTGATAGACCTGCAGTGAACTCCTTCATGATTTTTTGAAAAAACCATTTATTTCCGTAGCTCAGGTTATTTCAGAGAACATAATTTTCTCTAAATCGTATCAAGTGATATGCCACACGCTTACATATTTATTCCAGGTCTATGTACTTTCAATCTCTGTAAGTATCTATTACAGACATGTGTTTAGGGGGAAATATGAGCTAGTAAAGTAATCTGTATTTGTAAAGTATCACTAATTAGTCTCCCAATTATTAATCCCAATTATCTTAGGTTACATATCTACATTTTAAAGTTTGTTTTCTTTTAAAAAACACTTATTTTCCATGATTCTGCAAGATTTATAGATAGCACCAATGAGAGGAAACTAGACTGTTTAGATGTATTACTGTATATCCAATAGTCAAAGGGAAAACTTGCCACAAGAACTTTAAATGTGTGAGTTTAGTTAGAATGAGATGAATTGAATGATCACATAAAGAAAAATATATAAATGTATTCAAAATAGTTTAACCTCATCAGAAATCAGCACTCCATTTTTATGAGTTTAACTTTTGGGAATGACTCCAATTTTTTTTTTTCCCTAAAGAGATATTAACACAAATTACTGGGGGATATTTCAGCTTCTAGTTCCCCTATAAGGACAGATAATCACTGAAATCATGGAAAATTTTGCAAATGAGAGTCAGGTCTGCTGCTGAATTTTTACCATCACACAATGTATACCCTGACCATCCTATTCATCACCTAGCAATTGCACCCCATTCCAACTTCTCTCCTCCACCTCCACTCTAACATTTTCTAACATAATTAGTTATGCTTATATTATACTCTGCCCCCACCTACTAGGATGTGGGCTCCACGAGGCAGGGGTTTTGATTTGCTCCTCATGGAGCCTGAACAGTCATAGCTATGCCTACCAAATGCCAAGTGCATGGTAACTGCAGAATGACAATAATAATTTTCACAACAGAACAGAGCAGTGAGCATATGAGTGTGCTGCATGAGAGATGAATTCTCCAGATCAGTTGAGAACAGTCCTGAATAATGGCCGCACACCCCACCAATTCCAGTCCCTCAGCTCACATTTCCCTTAAGAACCCTACCTGCCTGAGTGCGTTCCTATGGCCACCACTGTGCCACTTGGGTGAAAATCTGCACAGTGTCCTGGTTCCTAGAAGAGAGACAGACAGGGGTTGTATACACAGAAAGTCTCCCTAGATCTTTGGGAAGAGTGGCAAAAACATATTTGAAAAACATGTTTAATGTAAACATGGATTTCCAATCAACTGTGCTGCATGCAGCCAATGGGAAGTGGCACATGGATATGAGAATTTCAGAGCAGGAAAGGAATCTATGGCAGAGGCTGAGGGGAGAGCACAGCCTGCTGTGGCTGGTGGTAGATCAGCAGGATCAAACAACCTGTACAGTGTCTTCGAGTCTACAAGAGTTTGTATGTACTTTGGGGCTAGGAAAGGTGGCTATCTGGGCAGGGTGGGGAGAAATGCAGTAAGAGGCCAACTCAAAAAGAGGACAGCAGAGTCTGTTAGTGGGCAGCACTTAGTGGATCCAGCTGCAGAAGCACCAGAGGCCCAAATGTTCACATCACAATGAATGCTGCATATGCAAGTAAAATCTAGCTTTTTGAAACTGACAGAAAAAATTAATTATTTACCCTGCCAATTTGCTTTCTTCAGAATGGGTTCATGTTCTACTTACTATGTGACTGAGCACTCACCCTAAAGTCCCTTTTCTGAGTTACATAAACACACCAAGTTTCAGTGTTTATTCTTTGTCCTTGCTGCTCCTACTGCCAGTTCAGAAGTATTTCCCCAGGGACCATGATGACTCTGCTTTACTCACGTCGACAAGCCGGGTCCACTCCAGCCTGTGCTCCGCGGAGTTCCACATGCACACCTGTCTGTCCTGAGCACATGTCAAAAGCAAGTCTTTGAATGGATGTGTGGCAAGACCCCAGAGCTCATCTGTGTGTCCCTGAAAGTGCAACACACCTGTTGTCACAAATGACAAAGGACATCACTAAAAACAGTGGTTAAAATCATACAGCTTACCTGAACTTCAATTTGGAAGCCATCGTTGAATGTTCCCCGTAAAATAAAGTTTCGTGATGTGCCTACTAAAAATTGATCTGCCTTCCCTTCTGCCACAGCTCTGATTGTTCCATACTGATCAGGAACCTACAACACAAATTTCTGAAGTTACCATATACATACTCACTTGCATTAATTACTACCTGAAGATGCATATATAGTTGAAGCAAGTTTGGGTAATAAATGACAGAATTCCAAATCTGAAAGCAATACAATAACCTTGCATTAATATTTTCCCATACTTTTTACTTTACATTAACTTCTGCTCTATATTTATCAGTAAAATATAACTATATTTTGTTACAGAGAAATGATATAATCTGTTACTATCAATACTTTTTTGTTTCCATTAATCTTAAGTTTATGTTTTATATGACTTCAAGAGTTAAGAATCAGGGGACTTCCTGAGGCGGGGCTACGAGCAGCAGCAGATCTGTTTCTCTCCTCTTCTCTCCTCTCCCTGATCAACTAGGAATACCAAAGGAGACCACCTGGGACTGAAACAAGACAATACTAGAATGACTACAGGAACCCACGAAATCACTGGTGAGTGCAAACACACGTGGCTGGTGACAAGAGAGGAGCCTAGGGAGAGACTAAGTGGCTGGTAATAGTCCGGTGGTCTATCAATTGAGACACCACCTCCAATCTGTTCCACCAACAAGGGGACAGCTGAAGGGAGGAGAGGACTCCCCGGAGACTCAGCAAGTACAACCCCGAGTCTCCAATGCTGCTGCCCTCAGAATCGAGCTGTGGCAGGGAGGGACACGGGGGGGGGGGGGGGGGGGGGGGGGAGCTAAACAGGAAATTCAGGAGAAGACCTATACCTCAGTGGCATAGCTGTGGGGCTGTGAAAGTCTCTTTGCATAACCACCAGACTATCTCTGCCACACCCTGCCTTATCTCTTGGTCAGGAGTCAGTGATTAAGAAGCCTACTTATAGTTAGAAGCCCTCAGGCTCCCATAGCCTACAGAGAAGAAAAAAAAAATTTAAAAAGAGGCTTTTAAATCACTGAGCTCCAACTCAGGGATTAAAATACTATTGAAACAACTGTTAAATTCCACCACTGTGAACCCTTTAATTACCTTACTTAGACACAAGTCAGTCCAGGAAATAGTGATCAGTAATTTGAAAAGTACTAAGACAGGGAACTTATAACATAATAAATAAAATGGGTAAACCAACAAAAAGAAATATTGGAAAATTAACCAGGACAACAGTCCAACTAAAAGCCCCCCAAAGGGTGAAGCACAAAATAACGAGTTCAACATCCAAACATTAGCTAAGGAAATAATCACAGGAGTGAGTAAAGAGTCTGAAAGAATTGTAATCAGAAATACAGGAACAACAAGTGAGACTCTGGAAGAAAACACTAACTATCTCAAGGTTATTAGAGTGTTGAAAGCTGAAATAGCTGAGCTAAGAACACAACTAGCTAAACAAGCTAAAACAGTATCAGAACAGGGAAACAAAATAGATGAACTCCAGAAAACAGTAGAGGTCAGAGAGAATAGAATCAATGAGGCTGAAGACAGAATTAGCAAGATCGAGGATGAATTAGAGACAACTAAAAAAGAAGTAAGAGACCTTAAAAAGAGATTAAGAGATGCTGAAAACAACAACAGAGACCTATGGGATGACTTCAAAAGAAACAATATACGCATTATTGGCTTACCAGAGGAAGAAAGAGAGGGAGAGGAAGAAAGCATTCTTCAGGCCATAATAGCTGAAAACTTCTCTAGTCTAGACAACATCAAAGACATAAAGATTCAAGAAGCCCAGAGGGTCCCAAACAGAATTTACCCAGACTTAAAGACACCAAGACACATCATATTTAGAATGGAAAGGAATAAGGATAAAGAAAGGATCCTGAAGGCTGCAAGAAAAAAAACAAAGAGTCACCTACAGAGGAAAACCAGTAAGATTAGAAGCAGACTTCTCCACACAAACACTACAGGTCAGAAGAGAATTGCAAGATATCTATCCGGTGCTCAACGAGAAAGGCTTTCAACCAAGAGTACTATATCCTGCTAGACTGTCATTCAGACTACATGGAGGCCATCAAAACCTTCTCAGACAAGCAACAGTTGAAGGAATCAACTATCACCAAGCCTGCCCTGAAAGAAGTTTTGAAAGGTCTTCTATAAACAGTCAGATCATCATAAATAGGACATATATCAGAACACTCTAAAACTCTACAAGAATGGCATTAAAATATCTTCAATCTTTGATGTCAATAAATGTCAATGGCCTGAATTCACCTATTAAAAGACACAGAGTAGGAAGATGTATCAGAAAATACAACCCAACAATATGCCATCTACAGGAAACCCACCTAACTCAACAAGAAAAACACAGACTTAAAGTAAAAGGATGGAAAACTATCATACAAGCCAATGGCCCACAAAAAAGGGCAGGAACAGCTATTCTCATATCTGACATGATAGACTTTAAAATAGATAAGATTAAAAAAGATAGGAATGGACAGTACTTAATGCTCAGAGGATGAGTCAATCAAGAGGACTTAACAATTTTTTTTTTTTTTTTTTTAGGACTTAACAATTAATAACATCTATGCACCCAATGAGAAGCCATCTAAATACATCAAACTTCTACTGAAAGAGCTACAGCAATATATTAACAGCAACACAGTCATAGTAGGGGACTTCAACACCCCACTCTCTCAACTTGACAGATGATCCAGGCAGAAAATCAATAAAGACATAAGGGACCTAAATGAAGAGATAGATAAACTAGAACTATTGGACATTTTCAGAGTCATTCATCCCAAGAAACTGGAATACACATTTTACTCAAATCCACATGGGTCATTCTCAAGGATAGACCATATGTTAGGCCACAAAGACAGCATCAGCAAATTCAAGAGCATTGAAATCATCCCAAGCATATTCTCAGACCACAATGGAATTAAACTAACACTTAACAATCAACAAAAGATTAGTAATAGTCCCAAAATGTGGAAGCTCAACAGTACACTTCTTAACAACCTCTGGGTCAAAGAAGAAATCAAGGAAGAAATCAAAATGTTTCGAGACTTCAATGAAAATTAAGACACAAGCTATCAAAATATTTGAGACACAGCTAAGGCAGTACTGAGAGGGAAGTTCAAAGCACACATTAGGAAACAAGAAAAAGCACAAATAAACAGCCTGATTGCACATCTTAAAGACCTAGAAGAAGAAGAACAAAGGAACCCTAAAGCAACCAGAAGGACAGAAATCACTAAAGTTAGGGCGGAAATAAATAACACTGAGAATAAGAAAACCATACAAAAGATCAACGAAAGTAAATGTTGGTTCTTTGAAAGAGTGAACAAAATTGACAAACCTTTAGCTAGACTCACAAAACAAAAAAGGGAGAAGACCCAAATAAATCGGATAGTAAATGAAAGAGGAGATGTCACAACAGACACCACAGAAATTCAACATATCATGCGAGGCTTCTATGAACAACTATACGCCACCAAGCTAGAGAACCTGGAAGAAATGGACGATTTCCTAGATACCTACCAATTTCCAAAACTACGTAAAGAGGAAGTGGATAACATGAACAGGCCTATCACAGCTAATGAAATTGAAACAGTTATCAAAAATCTCCCCCAAAATAAAAGTCCTGCACCAGATGGTTTTACAAATGAATACTACAAAGCCTTCAAAGAAGAACTAATACCTCTACTTTTAAAAGTCTTCCAGAAGATTGAAGACACTGGAATACTCCCTGCCAGCTTCTATGAAGCTAACATCACTCTGATACCAAAAGCAGACAGGGACACAACCAAAATCGAAAACTACACACCAATATTTCTGATGAACATAGATGCTAAAATACTGAACAAAATTCTAGGCAACTGGATACAGCAGTATATGAAAAAGATTGTTCATCATGACCAAGTGGGGTTTATCCCAGGCATGCAAGGTTGGTTTAATATACGTAAATCAATCAATGTGATCCACCACATCAACAAAAGCAAGACCAAAAACCACATGGTTATATCAATAGATGCAGAGAAAGTCTTTGACAAAATACAACATCCCTTTATGATCAAAACATTACAAAAAACGGGAATAGATGGAAAACTCCTGAAGATAGTGTAGTCTATATACAGCAAACCTACAGCCAACATCATACTCAATGGTGAAAAACTGGAAGCATTTCCACTCAGATCAGGTACTAGACAGGGCTGCCCACTATCACCATTACTATTCAACATAGTGTTGGAAGTTCTTGCCATAGCAATCAGGCAGGAGCAAGGAATTAAAGGGATACAGATTGGAGGAGAAGAAGTCAAACTCTCCCTATTTGCAGATGACATGATAGTATACACAGAAAAACCTAAGGAATCCAGCAAGAAGCTTTTGGAAATTATCAGGCAATACAGTAAGGTGTCAGGCTACAAAATTAACATTCAAAAGTCAGTGGCATTCCTCTATGCAAACACTAAGCTAGAAGAAATTGAAATCCAGAAATCAATTCTTTTTACTATAGCAACAAAAACAATAAAATATCTAGGAGTAAACCTAACCAAAGAAGTGAAAGACTTGTATACTGAATATTATGAGTCACTACTCAAGGAAATTGAAAAAGACACAAAGAAGTGGAAAGATATTCCATGTTCATGGGTTGGTAGAATTAACATCATCAAAATGAATATACTACCCAGAGCCATCTACAAATTTAATGCTATCTCCATCAAGATCCCAAGCACATTTTTTAGGAGAATAGAACAAATGCTACAAATGTTTATCTGGAACCAGAAAAGACCTAGAATTGCAAAAACAATCTTGAGAAAAAAGAACAGAACTAGAGGCATCACACTCCCAGATCTCAAACTGTATTATAGGGCCATTGTCATCGTAACTGCTTGGTACTGGAACATGAATAGACACACTGACCAGTGGAATAGAATTGAGAGCCCAGAAGTGAGCCCCCACACCTATGGACATCTAATCTTTGACAAAGGGGCTCAGACTATTAAATGGGGAAAGCAGAGTCTCTTCAACAAATGGTGTTGGAAACAATGGGTTGAAACATGCAGAAGAATGAAACTGAACCACTGTATTTCACCAAATACAAAAGTAAATTCCAAGTGGATCAAGGACTTGGATGTTAGACCACAAACTATCAGATACTTAGAGGAAAATATTGGCAGAACTCTTTTCCGCATATATTTTAAAGACATCTTCAATGAAACGAATCCAATTACAAAGAAGACTAAGGCAAGTATAAACCTATGTGACTACATCAAATTATAAAGCTTCTGCACAGCAAAAGAAACCACTACCCAAACCAAGAGACCTCTCACAAAATGGGACAAGATCCTTGCATGCCATACATCAGACAAGAGTTTAATAACCAACAAATATAAAGAGCTTGTCAAACTCAACAATAAGACAACAAATAACCCCATCCAAAAATGGGGAGAGGATATGGACAGAATATTCACCACAGAAGAGTTCCAAAAGGCCGAGAAGCACATGAAAAAATGCTCCAAGTCTCTGATTGTCAGAGAAATGCAAATAAAGACAACAATGAGATACCAATTCACTCCTGTGAGAATGTCATACATCAAAAAAGGTAACAGCAGCAAATGCTGGAGAGGGTGTGGGGTCAAAGGAACCCTCCTACACTGCTGGTGGGAATGTAAATTGGTCCAACCTCTATGGAGAACAGTCTGGAGAACTCTCAGAAAGCTAGACATGGACCTACCCTATGATCCTGCAATTCCTCTCCTGGGGATATATCCTAAGGAACCCAACGCACCCATCCAAAAAGATCTGTGTACACATATGTTCTTGGCAGCACAATTTGTAATAGCCAAAACCTGGAAGCAACCCAGGTGTCCAACAACAGATGAGTGGCTGAGCAAGTTGTAGTATATATACACAATGGAATACTACTCAGCTGTAAAAAATGGTGGCTTCACTGTTTTCAGCCAATCTTGGATGGACCTTGAAAAAATCATGGTGAGTGAAATAAGTCAGAAACAGAAGGATGAATATGGGATGATCTCACTCTCAGGCAGAAGTTGAAAAACAAGATCAGAAAAGAAAACAGAAGTAGAACCTGAAATGGAATTGGCATATCGCACCAAAGTAAAAGACTCTGGGGTGGGTGGTTGGGGAGAATACAAGTCCAGGAAGGATTCAGAGGACCTAGTGGGGGTTGTATTGTTATATGGGAAACTGGGCAATGTTATACATGTACAAACTATTGTACTTACTGTTGAATGTAAAACATTAATTCCCCAATTAAAAAAAAAATAAAACAATTAAAAAAAGAGTTAAGAATTAGGACTAACAGAAAAAGAGGGTATACCAAATAACATGAAAATATAGCCTGGTTTTATGACTTACTAGTTATTTAGCCTAACATAAACTTTTATCCAGAAGCCATGGGATATATATTCAATGGAATATTAACCTATCAGTAAAAACTGATAGTGTATTGTTCAGTGCAAAATGGGTGTAACCAAAGGTGACTATGCTGAGTCATATGAGTAAAGAAATGAAGGGCAATTGCCAGATAGTTCCACTCATATGTAGAATACAGATAGTAAAAGCAAATGAATGGGGGACGGACGACAGTAGGCAAACTGATTTTCAGACTCCAAAAATTATAGTGGTCATCAGAGGGGAAAGGAGGTGTCACAGAAACTTTGGTGGTGGGTATGATAGGTTGTACATATATGTTTGTAGGTATGAAACTATATCTTGAAATCTTGTAATTTTATAAACCAGTGTTAAAAATCATTAATAGCATAAATAACGGGAGTTCGGCGGTAGCCCAGTGGGTTAAGCTTAGGTGGTGCGAAGCGCAAGGCCCAGCGTAAGGGTCCTGTTCAAGCCTCTGATTCAAGCCTCTGGTCCCCAACCTGCAGGGAGTCGCTTCACGGGTGGTGAAGCAGGTCTGCAGGTGTCTTTTTCTCTCCCTATTTTCCCCTCCTCTCTCCATTTCTCTGTCCTATCTAACAATGACATCAATAACAACAACAATAACTACAATAGAAAACAACAAGGGCAACAAAAGGGAAAATAAATAAATATAAAAATAACATAAATAACAATAAAATGGGACCTAATGCAAATCTATAATTTTTATCCATGTAAAGATAATAATACACCTCTTTATTTCCTTAATGACTAAAATGTAAAAATAACGTGAAATTTCTTTTACTGTTTTTTTTAAAGAATTTATTTATTTATTTATTTATTTATTCATGAGAGAGATAGGAGGAAAGAACCAGATATCACTCTGGTACATGTGCTGCCAGGGACCGAACTCAGGACCTCATGGTTGAGAATCCAATGCTTTATCCACTGCTCCACCTCCAGGACCACCCTTTTAAGGTTATTTTAAAATACTTATTTACTAGTGAGAGATAGAGGAGAGAGAACCAGAGCATTAGTCTGGCACATATGATGTTTAGGATTGAGTTTGGGACTTCATATTTGTGAGTCTAACATTTTATCCTGCTACCTTATTCTTTATTTTCAAAAATTAATATAACCATTAACCTTCCCAATAAAGTGAACAATAAATAATGTTATAAGATTATAGTTCCACAATGTACCCTCAACCAAAGTTCTGTCTCCCCCTCTTTTCAAAAGACAACCTTCATAGTTCTCACAAAATCTTTTTGGGCTACTTTTATTGGGGGTGGGGTAAGTTCATGTATCTCAATTCTATATAGTCCACATATAAGCAAAGCCATCCAGTAGTGGTCTTTCACCTCCTTATTTCACTACGCATAATCACCTCTAGTTACATTCACTTTGTCCTGATGGAACTTCTTTGAGCTAGAACAGTGTCGTGGTCCAGGAGGCGGTGCAGTGGATAAAGCATGAGGTGCAGCACATGTACCAGAATAATGTCTGGTTCTTTCTTTTTCTCCTCCTATCTTTCTCATTAACAAATAAATGAAATGTTCAAAAAAAAAAAAAAAACCAAAAACTAGCACAGTATGTTGTGACGTGCTATGATTTTTACTGATAGGTTCCTTCGGAGAATAATTTCATTGAATGAACATGGCATCTTCTTTGTGAGTGTTATATTAGTAACATGTGAATAATATGACCCCAAAGAATGACTTATATACTATACCTGTTACATGTGATAAAACATACACAGAGACTATCAGTGATTATCATCAAGCCTATTGTTCAGAAGTTCATTTTTAAGTCTTAACATTAAACTTAAAACCATTAAAAAATATAGCTGCTTTTCTACTCAGATTTAAACAAATAAGTTAGTGGGCTAGGAAGTGGCATTGTGGCTAGAGCATTGGATTAGAAACATAAGATCTCAAGTTGGATCCCTGAAATCACGTGCCAGAATGCTGCTCTGGTATTGTCTCCTCTCATTCATAAATAAGTAAATACTAACAAGCCAACAAAAAAAACATGGAAGTTAATGATTCTGCCTAATACTTTTTTAGTCTTTCAAATTACTTTGTTTAATAAATGGTCCTTTTTAAAGGAGAAAATTACAAAAATGTGCATTAATTTTATATGAAAGTACATGTTATCTTAATGTGAAACAAAATAAAATTTAGAGGACATAATATTAGAATTTTTTAGTTCTCTTTCCATTCTTACCTCTATTTCTCTTTCAGGATTCATGTCATGATCCCACAGAATTATTTTTCTGTCCTTCCCTCCTCCAGTTAATAACATTCCATTCCTCATCTGACAAAGTGTAAACACACTACCATCATGAGCTTTGATTTGTCTGCTGATCTGATAGACACCTAAAATGAAGAGGGAAAAATAAACAGTAGTGATAATATTTCCCATTATATTTTCCCACTGTCTTTTGGAAGACAGCATTAGCTGAACTATAGAATAACCAAAAAGTACACAAGAATCAACAATCATAAATCTATTTTCAGCAAGATTTATTATTCTGAAAAAATTTCCAGAAAGTTTTATAAAAGGTAAGCCAAGACAGTGACAGCAGTTCCAAAGACAACAGAGGATCCTTAGCTTGAGATCTTCATGATCTCTCATACTCATGGCATATGATAATCAGGTATTGTCTGGTTTAAGAGCTGAGAATACAGACATATGAAAGTGGTTTAACAAATATCAAATACTGGGTTGCTAGAAAAGCCATGTCATATTTTTCTATGCAAAAATGTGTTGTGACTTTTACAACAACTTAATAGTTAGCTAATAACAAAGTTGTAGTCAGGACAAATTTTTTTTTAATATTTATTTTATTTATTTATTCCCTTTTGTTGCCCTTGTTGTTCTATTGTTGTAGTTATTATTGTTGTTGTCGTTGTTGGATAGGACAGAGAGAAATGGAGAGAGGAGGGGAAGACAGAGAGGGAGAGAGAAAGATAAGACACCTGCAGACCTGCTTCACCGCCTGTGAAGCGACTTCCCTGCAGGTGGGGAGCCGGGGTTCGAACCGGGATCCTTATGCCGGTCCTTGTGCTTTGCGCCACCTGCGCTTAACCCGCTGCACTACAGCCCGACTCCCCAAATTTCTTTTTTTTTTAAATTATTATTAATTTTTATTTATTTTTCCCTTTTGTGCCCTTGTTTTTTAATGTTGTTGTAGTTACTGTTGTTATTGGTGTCGTTGTTGGATAGGACAGAGAGAAATAGAAAGAGGAGGGGAAGAAGAGAGGGGGAAGAGAAAGACAGACACCTGCAGAACTGCTTCACCATCTGTGAAGCGACTCCCCTGCAGGTGGGGAAACTGGGGCTCGAACCCGGATCCTTACGCTGGGCCTTGTGCATCGTGCTACGTGCGTGTAACCCGCTGCGCTACCGCCCGATTCCCCAGACTCAAAATTTTTTTTAAAGTTTTTTTTAAGTATTTATTTATTTCCTTTTGTTGCCCTTGTTGTATTATTGTAGTTATTATTGATGTTGTCGTTGTTGGATAGGACAGAGAGAAATGGAGAGAGGAGGGGAAGACACAGAGGGAGGAGAGAAAGATAGACACCTGCTTCACTGCTTGTGGGGAGCTGGGGGTTCAAACGGGGATCCTTATGCCGGTCCTTGCACTTGGCGCCACGTGTGCCTAACCCGCTGTGCTACCACCCAACTCCCTCAAATTTCTTAAACCCCTGTTCTTTTAGCTTTGCAAAAGTCTTCAGATCCTGCTGTGCAAATGATCACAATATTTCACACTTAAGAAACACTGTTGGTGAGGTATAACTATGTAACATGTTAGATATAAACTTGAGGTAATTCTTTCTGCTATATACATATCAAATTATTACATGGCATATCCTTTCTGTTATATTCATATATTATTACATGGCATACTTACAGTATCTCAATAAAGTGGGAAAAATTGTTCATCTTCTAAAATTGTTCATGAACTGATGAATTGATAAACAAAATATCATAAAAGTGAGGTACTAAGCCATGCCTAACATGGATGAAACTTGAAAACATTAAGATTCAATTGGAAAAAAAAACAGTCATTTATATGAAGTGTCCAGCCCTGCCAAATGCACAGAGGTGAGAGCAATGACAATGACTGGTTAAGGGGAAAGTACTTCGTTTTCGGATTGTGAGAATGCTCTAAAGTTAGAATGTAGTTATGGTCACAACTTATCCATAACTATATCAAAACCCATTGAACTGTATATTTTAAAGAGGGTGAATTATATAGCAGACAAATTTCAATAAAGTTGATATTGAAATTGGTCATCTTTACTTTCCATTTGAGTTGTCATTAGTTTATTGTATTTTAATTAATTTATTATGTTAATTTGACAGGAAAGAAATTAAGAAGAGGCAATAGAGAGGCAGAGAGAAAAAGAGACACCTGCAGCACTCTTGAAGCTTTCCCCATACAGGTGGGGACTAGGGTCTTGGCACATGGTAACATGTGCACTTAATTGGGGTGCACCACTGTCCAGTGGCCATGTTATTATGGTTTAATGACAACTGATATCCTTAAAAAAAAAAGCTGGGTCTGGGAGGTGGTCTGGGAGGTGGCACAGTGGACAAGGCATTGGACTCACAAGCATGAGGTTCTGAGTTTGATCCCCGGGAGCACATGTACCAGAGTGATGTCTGGTTCTTTCTCTCCTATCATTTCTCATGAATCAATAAATAAAATAAAGTAAAAACTACTGATGACAATCTAAAAATCATCAGTGTTGGAATGCTGGTGGTGCAAAAAAAAAAAAAAGTTACTAGACAGGCATATCTGGCAGGAAGTAAGGGGCGTGCCGCATTTGGAGTAAAGCTGGCCTGATTCAGCAGAACCGGCAACAAGACTCCAGTAAACTTTCTATTCAGGCCAGCTGCCTCTGTTTTCATCTACATTCACTACCTAAAAATACTCTAGACACTGGACGCCACAATTGTGTCCACCAGGACAGCCAGCCAACTTGCTCTCATGCCTTCAATGTGACCAGGAGAGAAAGGACATCCCAAAGATGTTCACTTTCTGAGAGTAGTGTTGGCTTTATGAATTCAGAAGGAATAAAGAGCAAAGTGTTGGGCAAATTAACACCAATGGTCTGAAAGTACTATAAAAATATATTTATTTTTAATTTGGTCTCCTGTATTTCTAAAACATGACAAAAATATTTTTTTTTCCTTCCATTTTTTTCCCTGCCACCATGGTGGTTACTGGGGCTCAGTGCCAGCATTATGAATCCACCACTCTTGGCACCCACTTTTCCCTTTCTGGTTTTTTTTTTTTTAATTATTGGATAGGACAGAGAGAATATTGAGAGGGTAGGGGTAGATAAGAGAAGCAAGGCCTTTGTTTCTTTCCTTCTTGGGGGGTGGTCTACATTCTATACAGCTTGTACTTTCTTCTCCTTTTCTGTCCTTTCTTTCTCCCAATAAATGTTCATCTTCCTGGAGAGAGAGGAAGAGAGAGGAAGGAAGGAGGAAGAGAAAGGGGGGAAAAAAGACACCTGCAGACCTATTGCACTGCTCATGAAGCATCCCCCTTGCAGGAGCTCAAATCTGAATCTTTGTGCATGGTAATTAATATATGTGCTGAACCTGGTGTATCACCACCTGGGCGCCCCCATGGCAAAAATCTTGTTAAACACTAAACATCTTCCTAGAATGATGCTGTTGTAGTAAATAGGAAATAAAACTGAAGAACAAATGCATGATCATGAATAAAAATGAGGTTCCAACCTTCCACTTCTTACCTCTAGAGACTATCTCCTAAGGAAGACCTACCTACAATTAATTTAGCTAACTACATTCCTGTACTTCAAATTTATACAAAGGAAACTTACAGTCAAAATTTCTCTCTTGTGGGCCCATATTTATGACATTCCAATGTAAGTCAAATAATGTTTAAACTGTCTGCCAAGAAAAAGAACCTACTGTACTTTCAGACTTAATCAAGGCTAAGTCAATCCAAAGTTTAACTGCAAACATTCCTTTTACTCTCATCTTTAGTCAAATGAAGTTACCATAAAAAGCAAGTCTACTTTACCTGCCAAATACAGATATTTGGAGGGTTTTCTGAGCCAGTTTAACTACAGAGTCAAATGATAGGAGACTCTGAAATTTACATTCTACTCTTAGCAAAGGGGTAAGTGAGCCCATGTTGATTACAGGCACAGCAGGTAAAATGGTAGCTCCACAGTTCCTTAAAGGAAACTGGCACAGATATGAGAACAATGACCATATTTAATAGTATTATAGATACTCCATGTTACCTCTGCCACTTAAAAAAGGAAAAAATGGCCTGTGGGAATGGTGGATTCTCTGTGCAGGCACTGAGCCCCAGAGATAAATCCTGGTAGCAGGAAAAATTAAAAAAAAAAAAATTTCACATATATATCCTTTAGGAAATAAGTCTCTTGGGAGTTGGGGCAGTGGCACAAAGCACAAGGACCATCTTAAGGCTCCTGGTTTGAGCCCCCGGCTCCCCACCTGCAGGGGAATCCCTTCATAGGCGGTGAAGCAGGTCTGCAGGTGTCTTTCTCTCCCCCTCTGTCTTCCCCTCCTCTCTCCAGTTCTCTCTGTCCTATCCAGGAATGACGACATCAATAACAACAACAATAATAACCATAACAATGTTAAACAACAAGGGCAACAAAAGGGAAAATAAATAAATATAAAAAAAGGAAATAAGTCTCTTGTACTCATCTAAGAAATAGAAAATACAGGAGGTGGGTGGTGGCACAGTAGGTTAAGTGCACATGGCATCAAGCGCAAGGACCTGCGTAAGGAGCTCCCGGCTCCCCACCTGCAGGGGGTCGCTTCACAAGCAGTAAAGCAGGTCTGCAGGTGTCTTTCTCTTCCCCTGTCTTCCCTTCTTCTCTTGATTTCTCTCTGTCCTATCCAACGACAACGACATCAATAACAACGATAAACAACAAAAAGGGCAACAAAAGGGAAAAAATAGCCTCCAGGAGCAGTGGATTCATAGTGCAGACGCTGAGTCCCAGCAATAACCCTAGAGGCAAAAAAAAAAAAAAGAATACAAAATACTGGGGGTCAGGTGGTAGCGCTTCAGGTTAGCGAAGCGATCTTGGTTCAAGCCCTGGCTCTCCATCTGCAGGGGGTTCACTTCACAGATGGTGAAGCAGGTCTCTTTCTTTCCCCCTCTGCCTTCCCCTCCTCTCTCCATTTCTCTCTGTCCTATCCAACAATGACGACATCAACAACAACTACTACTACAACAAGAATAAAACAAGGGCAACAAAAGGGAAAACAATAAAAAAATTTAAAAAAGAAACAGAAATACTAAAACAATGTAAGTGTTACTCAGTAAATAGATGGATAAAAAGGTTGTGAAATATGCAGTGATTAAAGGAAACCCAGAAGGGACAGATAGTCTGACAGTCATTCTAACAGTTACGCAAGAGACTTTCATGTCCAGGCTCTAAAGTCCCAAGTTCAATCTGAGCAGTGCTCAGGTAAAATTAAATAAAAGTAAATTTAAAAAGAAAGAAGTAGGGAGTCAGGTGGTAGCGCAGTGGGTTAAATGCATGTGGCGCAAAACGCCAAGCACTGGCGTAGGGATCGCGGTTTGAACCCCCAGCTCCCCACCTGCAGGGGTGTCACTTCACAGGTAGTGAAGCAGGTCTGCAGGTGTCTTTCTCTTCCCCTCTATCTTCCCCTCCTCTCTCCACTTCTCTCTGTCCTATCCAACAATGACGACATCAATAATAACAATAACTACAACAGTAAAACAAGAAGGGCAACAAACGGGAATAAATTAAGAAGTAAATTTTTTACAACCATGGACTGACTGGAGGCATTATTACAATTGAAGCAAGTCATAAAAATACCATATAACTTCTTTTTTTACCATATAACTTCTTAGATGTGGAATTAAAGGGAAAAAAAAAGGAAAGAAAAGAAAAAGAACCCACAGAAACAGAGAATAAGTTATACATATTAAACTAATATGCTCTGTGGCCTGGGGGAAACATGTCTATAATTCAATCCCCAGTGTGGCACTTGCCACAGTAATGCTGCTTCCTGCTCCTGTGTTAATAAACAAATACTATAAAGAAAGATGTTACATGTCACTGAGCAGAACTTAAATAAAAAATTCTAATTATTTTTAAAATTCCTGTTAGTTTGTGAGCAAGAAGAAAGTATCAGAGCTTATGAGGTATAAAATAAAGGTTAGTTTGCCTCCTGTTGAGGATTAACTGTGAAATCAGGCACTTCTGCTATCTTTTTTTTTTAAATTTCCTTTTGTGGCCCTTGTTTTTTCTTGTTGTTGTAATTATTACTGTTGTTATTGATGTCGCTGTTGGATAGGACAGAGAGAAATGGAGAGGGGAGGGGAAGACAGAGGGAGAGAAAGATACCTGCAGACCTGCTTCATTTGTGAAGCGACTCCCCGGCAGGTGGGGAGCCGGGGGCTCAAACACGGATCCTTCCTTCTGCCAGTCCTTGCACTTTGCACCACCTGCGCTTAACCCGAGGGGCGCTACCCCGACTCCCCACTTCTGCTGTCTTGATGTGTCCCTTTAGTTGAAAGGGCTGCTGTGGGTACAGAGATGTCACACGTGAACTGGATGAACACTGGAAACTTTGGGCATATTTCCTGCACCTACACATTGCCCTCACTAAATCCTTTCCAGCCTGATGAGCAGAATGAAAACACTCAAGATAGAAAAGAAGAGATAATTCTCAGTAAGCTTGTCCATAACAGGATCAGTCAGGCAGCAGGGCACAATACAGGCCATTTTACGTACAAAACAATTTAGAAGACTAGGCTTGATTGAACATAAATAGATTTTCTTTGTACAGAGTGGAAGCCACAAGTGTTACAGACAATAACCAAAGTTAAACCAACCTCTGAAGCTCTCTCTGCCCTCTCACCTCAATACACATTAAAGTTAGTGAAGGTTCATTTGTACTCAAACTCTGCTCAATGTCAGAGGATGGTATGTCAACAATTTAAGTCATGTTTTGATATACTATGTGTTCCTGGCATTTCTGATACTAACTGTTCTCAGGAAAGAGGAGAGAAAAATATCTGGGAAAGGTAGTTTATAACAGCCTTGCTCCAATTTTTTTCTTAAGAACCCTAAAATAAGTGTCACCCTAATATGAATTTTTAAAAAATATTTATTTATTCCCTTTTGTTGCCCTTGTTTTATTGTTGTAGTTTAATATGAATTTTAAACCTAAACTGAAAAAGTCTAAGGATGTACTGTCAATGTTGAAAATAAATTAATTTTATGTTGAGAGGTCAGAGAAATTGAGAAAGGAGGGGGAGACAGAGATAAAACTGCACCACCTGCAGTGGTGGTTCACTCCTCATGAAGTTTCCCCTGCAGGTGGGGGCTAAGGGATCGAACCTGGGTTGCTGCTGCTGATAACGTGTACATTCAACAAGGTGTGCCACCACCTGGCCCCTTACAATATGTAGTTTTTAACACATAGACATAGCCTTTCATCACCCTATGACTGGCGACTAGGAAAAACACCAGGATCCCAATGTTTCTTTATCCTGTCCATTTCTTTTTTTTTTTTTTTTTGTCATTACCGGAGTGTCACTGCTGCAAATGGACAGTTTTTCCTTCA
This sequence comes from Erinaceus europaeus, assembly GCF_950295315.1. Taxonomy (NCBI): domain Eukaryota; kingdom Metazoa; phylum Chordata; class Mammalia; order Eulipotyphla; family Erinaceidae; genus Erinaceus; species Erinaceus europaeus. Next base: position 29,780,288 of record NC_080164.1, on the reverse strand, counting down.
GATAGAAAGACAGAGACAGGCACAGAGAAAAACATCACAGCACCAAAGCTTCCTTCTGAGTGGGGGGATATGTGTCCTTTATACACAGGTGACTTGTGATTTCCATGGTGTGACATTCAGATTTGAGAGAGACCAGGGGAAGGAGCTGTTCCAGTGTGCTAAGGGTGGGGAAGGTGAAAGAGGTTCCCAGAGAAGCTACTCTGCTAAACCCTGGGGGCTCAGGACCTGGGCTCCTTCCTTCTCTCTCTGGATTCTTACAGTCTGACTAATGTGGATCATCTTTGTTTTACTGTGGCCTGGGAGCTGGCATAGTAGATACAGTCCGTCCTTACACCGGTCCTTGCGCTTTTGTATCACCTGCGCTTAACCTGCTGCGCTACCGCCCGACTCCCTTCACTATTATTTTTAAAAAGGTCTATTTCTTTCCAGTTGGCAGTCTCCTGTGCCTGTTAACACTGTGACATGACAAATGTACTCACAGGATGCTGGATGTCTCACTTGTGTGCCTATCTGCTTGCTTTTGCCATCACTTTATCCCTAAGCTAGGACCAAAGCTCAGTTACCTTCTGAAGTCTTATACCTATCACCACACCATTTCTTCTGGGAAGTCTTCATCAGTGTTGATCAGAATGTTTTCACTCTCAATATTTACTTATTTATTATTTATTTATTTATTTTTGCCTCCAGAGTTATCACTGGGGCTTGATACTGGCACTACGAATCCACTGCTCCTGGCAGATATTTTTTTTCCATTTTATTGGACAGAACAGTGAGAAACTGAGAGTGGAGGGGGAGACAGAGAGGGAGAGACAGACCTGCTTTAACACTTGTGAAGTATTCCTCCTGCAGGTGGGGAGTGGGGGCTCGAATCTGGGTCCTTGCACTTCACCCAGCCCAGCCTCCCACTCTCAATCTTAGTACTGCTTAAATAATAGGATCTCTAATTCTCCTTCCAATTATTTTGTACTGACCTCCTAGAGGGAAACATTCATTATAGTCAATTGTAGGTTAATAAATAATGTAATTCTGAAGGAACTAAGAAGGAATGCCTCAGAAATAGAACCCACACTGTGACTAACATACTGTCCCAAGCCAGTAATTTCTTTCCTAGTCTCACTGAGAGATGGGACTGCAATAGCACATGCACAAAGGGAAAGGAGGACTTTCATGAGACTACTGTACCTTTTGGTCCTTTCCCAGGTGTGGGCTCTACAGTGGTTTTGCTCCATATCAGTATAATTCCACCTGAGTCTCCAGTAAGAACATCTCCATTCCCCAAGAATGCTAAACACTGCACAAACTTGGGTTTTTCGTATTTCTACAATGAAACGAGAATGTTCAGTTTCCTCTTTAGTATGATTATGTCTACACTAAATTTAAAATATTAACATTTTATGAGTTTATAAATTTTCATCCCTACTCCAAAAATTCCTTGTTTTCTTGTTAGAGAATTTCCACTCCAGGTCCAGAAGAAAATATGAGATTTGCCACATGTTATTATGGTATTCGCATCTGTTGGATGAAATTCTACAGCCAAAACAACTTCATTTGTTGTCTGTGAAAAGAGAAATAAAGCTTCAAATGAGTGTACATCTTTATTTCCACCAAGTATCAAGTAGCTGTAAGCTACTGGATAATCCAAGATTTTCCTGAAATTGTTTAATAGAAGGCTTTTAAAGTAATTTAAATTTACTTTATTTGATAGAACAGAGAGAAATTGAGAGGGGAGGGGCAGAGAGAGAAGAGAAAAAGAGACACCTAGAGCACTGCCTCACCACCACATAGGAAGGTTTTCCTCTATAGGTGGTAGGAGGTGGGAGGGGGTGTTTGAACCTGATCCCCTGAGTACTCAATCAGAGCACCAGCACATGGCCCCCAGAATGATTTTTTTAAATTAAAAATTGTTTATATTTATTTATTTATTCCCTTTTGTTGCCCTTGTTGTTTTGTTTATTTAATATGTTGTTGCTATTGATGTCGTTGTGGTTGGATAGGACAGAGAGAAATGGAGAGAGAAGGGGAAGACAGAGAGGGTGAGAAAAAGACACCCACAGACCTGCTTCACTGCCTGTGAAGTTGACTTCCCTACAGGTGTTTTCTTAAATTCTAAGACAGCAGTAACCTCCCGCTTCCTCTATTGAGCCTACATTTCCCCCAGTCCTGGAACCTCTAGGGTGGGGCTCACTTTCCTGCATGCTTCTCTCAATTCATACCAAATGATATTGCATCTGCAGATCCCAACCTAATCAACACAAGGAGTACCACCTCAGCATGCTTCACTTCAGACTGTGCCCAGAGACGTCAGGCATGGAATATCAACCTTTTACCCTCATTACTTGGGTGAGACCTTTCCTTTCATAGCATTCTCTAATTCCATTCCAGGAGGTTCACTTCCTAACAAAGTCCCAAAACCTAGGTCCCATAATATAGAGCATATGTTCACATGGTCCCGTAAGATAAGAGCATATGTTCACATGTATCCATAAATTAGGGCAAAATATATACCTGAAAGCAAAAATACACAATAGTCTGTAGTGAGTCAGTATCAAGTTCATAATGAAATAGTGTCTACTTAGACTTAGATACCGTCCTCACCTACTTCCTATTACAGTTCTCTCACTCACTCCAAAGCTAACTTCATCAAAGCAAGGACTGCAAAAGCTGAATAAGGCCAAGAGTCTGGCATACTTTAACGATGACTCTTTAATCACTATCAAGCCACCCCATCAGCTGGGGCCCTAATCGGGGAGTCCTGAGATTCCCAAACTGACATGATGGGCCTAGACTCTGAATAAATCCCTCTCTCCATTGTTACCGGTCATCTCTATCAGGAACAACACAATAGACCCCTTTGTGGGCCCCCATAGGACCTTGCCCTCAACTTGGATCAACAATGGTAGAGAGAATGTTCCATACTCTGAAGGGAGAATGGACGACATACTCTATGCTACCTCTGAGGAAGATGGGTCTTGATTATTGGGGCAGATTAGAATGTTCCTACTTACGATCACAGAATGTGAGCTCAGATCTAGAGGGATGCAGAGGTCACATAAGGCTCCTAAGGTGAATATGGGCCCCAGATCACATCAAATCGATGGGGTTTACAATCAATATTTACACACCTTTCCCATATTTGGGAGCTACTCTATTCCCTGATCCAGCTTTCTGTTCCTTTTCCAGCCATGACATTTCCACATACATTCAGCTAGTCAACTATAAAAGCCATGCTCAATCTTGACTATATTGATCAATATGTAAAGAAGTGACATCTTCTATCCATGATTACATTAATCCTTCCACTTATTTAAGTCTTTATGTCAATAAGGCTTTCAGGTTGCCTTACTGAATTTTAAACTTATACAAGCTAACAAGTTACATGACAACTTCTCAAATCTTTGTTATTATAGGAAGGGCAGAGTCTACCAACAGTAGCATCAAGTAAGGTCAACACTGAGAGGGAAACCAAGAGGAGAGACAAGGAAACCAGTGAACTAATCCCCAAATCAAGTCACTGCTAACTCAGAGGTGCCTCTAGACCTCTGCGAGAGTTTTTCCCCTTCTCTCTACAGTGGAAGCAGTACATTGTAAGTTAGCTTTCACTGTTTTGCAGTCGAGTATGCTGAAAAGAATGCTAACTTGGACATCTGAGATTCAGAGTTTAAAGAACTTACTCAAGGGTCTGCTGTGAGCAGTCATGAATTGTGATGTCCAGGCTTGTAGTTAGGGCAAGTACGTGGAATGTGGTATTGACTGCTGAGAGACAGAACTGGTTGGGGGCTGAGGAAGATTATTAGTGTAGATTTGGACATGTAGATTTATTTGGACTCTTGGGATAGGACATTTAAGCAAGGATGCCTGGAAGGCAACAAGAAATAAAGGTTTTCAACTTAGTGGGAGAACTGGGCTGGGTTAAGAGGTGTGGATCATAGCAGACCAGGGCCAGGAGAATACCAGGGTCAGGAGAGTAGCATATAGTGTCAGTGCAGGACATGGGACTTCACTCTGAGGAACATAACACTTCTAGTTTTGGGAAGGATGAAGGAGAGGCCATGAAGAAGAAACTTCATTTGGTAGCTTTTACTACAAAAACCCATATTCACATATTTCTCTGCAATTCAACTTCCTCAGGCTTCAATATCAAGTTATTCTGAATGATAGCTGAAAGACAAACTACATTTTTGTTTTTGGAAGTTTGATTCTTTCGAGTACAATCAAATTCATTCTACTGTGTTCAAAAGATGAACTTTCACTGTTGCTGAAAGTTTTATGTTCATACAAAACTGCTAAGAGAATACTGAAGAGGAATGTGACATTATTTAGGAGTGGAGCAAATATGTCACTGGCTGTTTAAAGTCATCCTGTCAACTCTTACCCTTTGAGAGTCTATCAGAGGGAAGTCATTTTTGACCCATCCAAATTTAGCTGCAATGCTAATCTTATATTCCTGTCTTACAAGTCAGAATCTGATGCAGAGAAATAAAATCAGCACTACTTTACAGTAGTTATAAGTGCTATAGTTTCTTTCTTTCTGTTTTTTAAGATTTTGTTTATTTATTGATGAGAAAGATAGGAGGAGAGAGAGAAAGAACCAGACATCACTCTGGTACATGTGCTGCCGGGGCTTGAACTCAGGACTTCATGCTTCATGATAGAGTCAAGTGCTCTATCCACTGTACCACATCCTGGACCACAAGTGCTATAGTTTCTTTAGCAATAATCCCACAAAGTTAATGCAGGTATAACATTACTGATGCTTTTCAGTTGTGTTGTACATTTTTCTAAGAGTTTGTTGGTATTCTTCGTATTGGTTTGGCCCCCTTCCCCCTACCTCTGAGAGAAATGGTTTGGTCCTTGCTAGTTTCGTGCCCCTCTTTCTCCCCGCCCCCTATGCTAAGGAAGCCCAGAGTCCCAGCAGCAGCGGCAGAGAAAGAATGATAGGGAAGCACATGGTGTGGTGATTTGCCCGTTCGTGAATAAAGATTAAACTGCAGCTTCTCAGCGCAGCCGTGTGTCCCCGAGTCTATCTCTGTCTACTGCACGAAGCTAGCCCGGCCAACTGAAGCTCCCGAAACATTAACAACAAATGGCGCCTAATGTGGGTTTCTGCTCCATGATAGTCTTTTACAGACTTTGAACCATCTTATGCTATTACTAGGTAGAAAGATAGAAGAGATGTAGAGATATTGTTGAGATGGTTGAGCAGGCTGCACTTAAACCTATGAGATGAGTCCCTCCAGGTAAGTCTCTCTCTCTAAAGAGGGGTTGAGCACAGGGGGACACATAAATCTCACAAGGCTGGCAGCCATTTAAGCCTTCCCTCCTCCACAGAAAGTCCTACATCTTCCCACCTGAGCACGGCACTCTTTAATGACATTTAAGCCTGTTCCATTCCATTTTTCCTTACTGTGTCCATTTAGATATAAAGGGAAAGGAGGAGATGATGCTGAGGAATTATTCTGATGCAGTCTCCGCCCCCAGGTTTTACCACGCCCCGCAGTGCCCCCTTCAACCAATCCTGCCCCTACACGTCACCCCTGGTTATTGCCCAATAAAAGCCCCTTCACTCCGCCCCCCCCCCCCCCTCTGGGCTCCTTCAGCTCTCTCTCAGCACTCTCTTCCTTCTCTCGCCCCGCGGTGAGGCAGTGGGGACGGCCATTGTTGGCTTACTCCACGTGGCCTGAGCCACCCCCCCATCCTATAATAAAGATTTGTGTACCCCACTTATTCCAGACCTCCTCTCTCTCTCTCTTCTCCGCGGTGCAGCCCAACACCTGGCCACAACAACAACAAGAGTTATTCTTGCCTTTAGATTTATAATGTTTTAAAAATTAAAAGTAATATACTTTGTTAAGGGAGAAGTAGTCTAAGAGTGCTCAGACTTAACTGAGACTAGGTGTACATATATTGAATACCTGCAGCTCAAGGATTTCCAATACCATTTCTAACTACCTACAAAAACAAATAATACACTTTAAAAGACAGTAATAAAAACGTTGACTTACCTTTATTTCAGCTGCTTTTAACTTTCTCTGCCAATCCCATACAGTAAGCATATGTTCGTTGGAGTCATCAATAACACACAGATGAACACCTGAATCCTAAAAAAAAATAAAGTCAATTAAAAGCATTTAAAAATATTCAGATATGGATGACCTTCAAAGCAATATCATGTATTTTAAATTGTCAATATTGATTATCCAAAAGTTGTTTCAACTCAGTCTCCTAAAATGTACTACTTATGAAAACTGTATTTTCTTTAGAAATACAAAGAAAATTTCTATATAAAATATTTGCTAAAATTTTTTTTTTCCTAATGGAAAATCAGGGTGAAACTTGGGACTAGACATGGTCTATTTCAGTAAAGTCAAGGACTGAGGGGATTGAGGGTTGGAGGGAGTAAACTGAGAGAGCACTAGGAACCCAGCACCAATGGTGGAGGAGGAACTAAGATAGTGGTATGTAGATAACTATCATGGGGAAATAAGATATAGTACTCAAGTGACAACAATAAGACAGTAATAAGAATGAAAAAAGACAATATTTTAAATTTTACTTTATGCTGAATTTCACTTGTCTTCTAACCACTTTTAAATATTCAGAAATATTAAATGATTCATTTTGTGGGTTACCTTAACCCCTTCTGCATCTTATTTCTTTGCCAATCATATGCAGAGTGGTTGTCATGAAAGGTTCATCATTTCATTTTACAATTTTTTGGGGTGGTCCAGGAGGTGGTACAATGAATAGAGCACTGACTCTCAAATATGAGGTCCTGAGTTCCATCCCCTGGCAGCACATGTACCAGAGTGATGTCTGGTTCTTTCTCTCCTATTTTCTCATGAATAAATAAAATACTTAAAAAAAAAAAAAAGAAAAATATTAATTTTTTTTTGGTATTTCCTTTATTTATTTATTGGACACAGCCAGAAATTGAGAGGGAACTGTGTGACGGGGAGGTGGGGAGAAAGAGAGACACTTGCAACACTACTTTACCACTCGAAAAGCTTTCCCTCTGCAGATGGGGACTAGGGGTTCAAATCAAGGTCCCTGCACACTGTAGCATGTGAACTCAAGCAGGTGTGCCTACCTGGCCTCCATCATTTCTTTTTAAAATATTTATTTATTCCCAGAATACTGCTCAGCTCTGGCTTATGGTGGTATTGGGAAATGAACCTGGGACCTTTGGTGCTTCAAGTATGAAAGTCTTTTTCCATAACAATTATGTTATTTCCTCAGCCCCAATATTTACTTAATTCATTTATTTATTACTACTACTTTTCTTTCTTTCTTTTTTTTTTACCAGAGTACAGCTCAGGTCTGGATTATAGTGGTGCAGGGGATTGACCTGGGTCTCAGGCATGAGAGTCTCTTTGCGTAATAATTGTGATATCTTCCCGACTCCACACTATTTACGTGTGTGTGTGTGTGTGTGTGTGTGTGTGTGTGTGTGTGTGTGTGTGTGTATTTGAGAGATGGAGAAGGGAGGGAGTGAGAACCAGCACACCATTCTGGTATATGTAATGCCAGAGACTGAATTCATTACCTCATGCTTGAGAGTCCAACACCTTTATCTACCGTACCACCTTCTGGATGATATACATAACTTCTTAACCTTGTTCCTGAATAAATTTTGACACATTGATAGAATAAACTAAAACTCACAGCTGCTTTAAAATCTCTTAATATCACAATCCACACTGATTTTAATGAACATGATTGACTAATATAAGTGAAAATGTAACTAAATTCCTATTTTTTTTGAAACTCTTCACTCACATGATTTAAGTGTCTAGGTTTAAGAAAAAGTTCTATGGATAATATTTAAAAATTGCTTTTCTTCCTTGTAGCATGTATAGCCCATGACATCTAGGGAAACAGATGGAGTAGGAAGGACAGAACTTCTTCTTTTTCTGTTCTGGAGTGATTACCTAAACTATGAAAGTCAATAGGCTGTGGAGACAGCGTAAGGGTTATGCAAATGGTTTTCATGCCTGAGACTCTGAGGTCCTAGGTTCAATCCCCAGCTCCACTTTAAGCTGAGTAATATGTGTGTGTGTGTGGGGGGAGAGGATACATAAAAGTTAACACTGTGTGTCAATTCAAGATAATCTTGACATTGTTAACAGCTGTATCAGCAAAATGACAACAGTTCCTGCTACACACATTTATTTGCAAGAGCAGGAAGACAGAAGTATTTTCTGTTCTTTCTTCCTTTCCATAACTTCCTTTCTCCTAATTCCTGATTCATTGGACTCAAAAATCTTAAATCTGCCCAAATATCTTCTTGCTCTAAAAATGCTTCTTTCTCCAACATATAATTCAAGAAGAAACAAAATGAGCAAACATTTCTGCCTTATTTTACAGTTAGAATAAAACTGCAAGATTTGGACTGCTAGGCACTTAATTTTAAACCAATGTTGTCATTAACTCAGGACCAAGATAATTCATGATTTTTGTGAGTAAAAAGGGTCTGATTTATTTTATTTTATTTTTTAAATGCTTATTTGCTTTCCCTCTGTAGGTGGGGACATGGGGCTCAAACCTAGGTTCTTAAACATTGTAATATGTGCGCTCAACCAGATGTGCCACCACTGGCCTCATTTTTTTTTTTTTTTAACTCTAGTACATCAAAGAAAGTCAATACTTGTATCTGGGTTTAACGTCTGTTAATTTTACAAATAAAACCTGATCTGCAAGATTCTCAACGAAGCATGGTGTACCTTACTGTTTGTTAAACCTTAAATTTAGCCCTCGATAGCTGTCATCATATTTTAAAATTCAGAATTATCACCTTCTGTGAACACACATAAAACTGAGGTGAACTTCTTTTCTACCTCTTTGTTTAGCTTATTAAAATCGTTACTTACTGCCTTTGAAAAATCCAGGCACCCCACACCACGCTCAAAAGTTCCAAGTCCAATAATTTGCAGTGTAGACAGACTAACTGAATCCCACACTCTAACATGTGGTTGCAGAGGCTAGAAAAACAAAGAGAAAAATACAAGTTAGCAAAACCACCTGGTATCAAGGTGAATATAAATAAATACCACTGATACAAAGAACTGCCTGTCCACTTTTTTTTCTTTCTACTAGAACACTGCTCAGCACAGACTTTATGGTAGTGTAGGGTATTGATCCTGAGCCTCAGATATGAGAGGTTTTTGTTGGTTTGTTTTGCATAACCATTATGCTTTTACCCTGGTCATTTATTTGTTTGCTTATTTGCGATTTACAAAGTTACAAAATAACAGGGGCACAATTCCACACCATTCCCACCACCAGAGTTCTGTGTCCCCATTCCCTCCACTGGAAACTGCAGTGATTTTCCCAAGGTCACAGATATGGATTGACTACTATCTTTATAGCTGTCTGTCTATCTATTTTTCCTATTTTTTTCAATGGTCCTGCCTTCTCTTCTATTTTAAGGCACAGCTACACCTATTATTACTTCCAAATGTCTTTTCTTTTTTCCTCTTCTATCCCTGGGTTCTGATGGAATTGGGTTTCAGAACCCCTCTAGTCATCTTGCCATAAAAATTCTCCCTCCTCTGGGAGTAAAGGTAAAAATTCTTTCTGGGGTGCAGAAGACACCTGCCCTCTTTTATAGTACTCTATAAAAGATGGACAAACAGCTAACAAATAAACCATTATGTTTAAACATGTCCTCCATGAAATTTTGAGATTTAATCTCCTTTCTCATCATCAAAACAAAAAAACAGTAACAGTACTAATATTAATACAATAAATAATTTGAATATTTATGTGCCATACACTATTCTAAATACACCAGGCATATATGGTCCATTTAATCCTCATAATTCTGTAAATTTTTACAATAGTAACCTGTACCTGACAGATGAAGAATTCAAGATACAGAGATTTAAGTAACATGTCCAAAGTGGTACAACTAAAACAGTTATGTCATTATTCTATCCCAGGCAAATTTGCTCTATTCTGCTCTTAGCATTATGATCATGCATTCTTGGGGAAAAGACACTTTTCTGTATAGTATCCAACAAATTCCTAAGCAAATTATCTTCAAATAGAATTTAAGTCAGGAAGGGGTCTTGGAAGTCACCCCATATAACCCTTCCAACTTCTTTAAAGAAGTAAAAGACAGAGTGTGATAATGTATATGATAACCAGTCATTATTAATATTCACTGTTGATGTCACAAGTAATGGATTTGTTATAAAGGATAATTCAATAATATGAGTAGTAACTGAAACATTTTATAGGATGTCTTTACAGTAAGGAATTTTTTCCCTGTTGATACTAGGAATCCTTTAGGATTTATTGTAAACCATTAATTTCCCTAAACATAAATAAATAAATAACAAATCCTTTAGTAGTAAATATTTTTCTGCAGTGCAGCTGCTTTCGTTTTAGTGTGGCAGGGGCTGGGCACATACACAGCAAAGTAGTGCACTATCCAAATGAACTATCTGACTGGACCAATAATTAATTTTTTTAAAGAACAGGTAAGTTGTGGTTAAATCACAAACTATTCCATTTTAATACTGTATCAGAGATACAAGAAATTAGAGAAAGCACTAAGTGCTACTCACCCTTCCATCTTTATCCACTCCAGCTATCTGTCCAGTTGCAATTCTAATTTTGTCAGGATGCACAGCAAGGCTAAAAAGTAGTATTAACAACAATAAAAAAAAACAAACATGTGAAATAGTAGAAATGTATTACGGTATCCATATTTTCATCAATTTTTTTCAATATAGCCTATTTAATTTTCTTTAACAAACCAAATAAAAAACAATTATCTAGGGAGTCGGGCGGTAGCGCAGCAGGTTAAAGCATGTGGTGCAAAGCTCAAGGACCGGCATAAAGATCCCGGTATAAGCCCCCAGCTCCCCACCTGCAGGGGAGTCGCTTCACAAGCGGTGAAGCAGGTCTGCAGGTGTCTATCTTTCTCTACCCCTCTGTCTTCCCCTCCCCTCTCCATTTCTCTATCCTATCCAGCAATGATGACATCATCAACAACAACTACTACAACAATAAAACAACAAGGGCAACAAAAGGGAAAATAATTTTAAAAAAACCAATTATCTAAAGGATTTCTAATTTCTAGTACTATTCCATTCTTTGTTAAAGTTAACAGATTAATGATTAATGAATCACTTAATTTGAATAAAATATCTATTTGCAATTATAGCAAGATAACCAATTAAGCTGCTTTCATTTGAACAAGCTCCATTCCAGTCCATACACATAGGCACATACATTCACATGGTTTGATTATAAAGATGCAATATATAAATAAGATGCAATACCATAGTTAATTTTAATATATTAAAACATAAGCCTTTTCCCATTTTGTTTCATAATACTCATATTTTTATTTATCAGCCTTTTTATCACTTACTTTTTTTCTTTTAAAATTTTTTTTATTAAAACAAAGAAGAGAACCAGAGTACCCCCTGGCACATGGGATACCAGGGATGGAATCTGGGGCTTCATGATTTAGTGTTCAATACCTTTTCTCTGGAGCGAATTCCCAGGCAGAAACCATTTACTTTTCTTTTTTTTTTTTTTTTAATTATCTTTATTTATTTATTGGATAGAAGCAGCCAGAAAATGAGAGGGAAAGGGGAGATAGAGAGACAGAGAGACACCTGCAGATCTGCATCACCCCTAGCAAAGCTTGTCCCCTGAAGGTAGAGACTGGGACTTGAACCCAGGTCCTTGGGTATGGTAACAAGTTCATTCAACACAGCAGTGAATTTTTTCACACACAGAAATCTAGTTAAGTTTTCATAAGTCAAACTTTGGGGCAAGGAATATTGAAATATAAACTGAGGAGGCCAGGTGGTGGTACATCTAGTTGAGAGCATTTTAGCATGTGCCAAGGGCCCAGGTTTGATTCTTTACTTGTAGAGGGGAAGCGTCATGGCTGGTGAAGCAGATTTGTAGGTGTCTATTTTTCTCTGTCCCTCTCTATCTCCTCTCTCAATTTTTTTTTTAATCAAATAAAAATGATTTTTTTTTTAGCAAGTAAAATGAAGGGGGGGAGGAAGAAACGACCACTGGGAATGCTGGATTCATAGTGCCAGCACTGAGCCCCTGCAATAACCCTGGTGGAAAAAAAAAATACACCCACCCACTTACATACATATTTATAAGCTAAAAAAGTAAAGTATATATATTCAAGTTTTTCATGGTACACATATGAATAACTCGCAAAAGATGTCTTCATCTTTGTACTACTTTAAATAAAGGAGTAAGCTCAAATGTGAACAAATTTGTGTTCTGGATATATATTGCTCATTACTTTCCAGAAGCACCAATTTCAGCTGTCCTAAGAAACTAGTTTCAGTTTCAAAAGTTCTGCTACAACTTTCCCACACTGAGCTGTATTTTTAAAAATGCTTTGTTAAGTTTACTGATATATAAATGGCATTTGATTTCTAAGGAGACTGGAGTTTACCAAGGTTTCCTTTATTCTATTAGCTCTTAAACAGTTTATGTCCTTTTTGAGATCAATTACAATAGAAGTAAATAAAAGCTTAACAGAATAACATTTTGCAATATTTCATCTAATACCTCTTTTTAAATGCATTTTTGAAACGGGATTTCTGCATTTGGGAATATATTGCATAGCTTCAGTATCAGAAGCCTTTAAAAAAAAAAAGACCATTATAGAAGACTGTGGAGATAACTTAAAGGTCCAAGGCCCCAGGTTCAATCTCCAGCACCACCATAACCCGGAGATGAGTAGTGCTCTGGTCTCTCTCTGATTGCTCATGGAAATAAAATATTATAGAAAAAGACACTGCATAACGTCTCTTTCACACTTTGCCCCATCTGCTAAGATCTTCTATCTACCCCCACCTCCCATGCAGCCAGTTAATCACTACAGCTAGTTCCTTTTATTAATAATTCTAGGGCAGGGGTAGATAGCATAATGGTTATGCAAACAGACTCTGTCATGCCTGAGGCTCCAAAGTCCCAGGTTTAATCCCCCGCACCACCATAAGTCAGAGCTGAGCAGTGCTCTGGTAATAATAATAATAATCATTATTATTATTCTAGAAAGAGATTATATATGTGGGAGATGAGATAAGTATTTACTGTCTCCCTCTTTTTTATGCAAACAGTACTTGTGCATCTTTTCATAACCCTTAAAACTTGCACTGAGGAGTTGGTACCTTAGGAATCTTTCCTCAGTAGTGCACCAGGACTACCTCATTTTTTCTTTATAGCTGATGGGAACCTAGAGGTACACCATACACCTTCACTAGTCCCAACTGAAAGATATTTAGGTTGTCACACATGTGTTAGTATATATATATATATATTCTTCTAGTACAAAAGGCAACATTTTACTCAACTATAAAGTTTTACAACATTTACATGGCATTCTAAAATGTATGTATTATTGCTTCCTAGATAAAGGTAGATATATTCATACTGTATCCAGAGTAGCACAAACATAAAAAAACTTTCAAATATTGGAAAAATTGGGAAAATCGCTTTTAGCAATGAATACCTGAATTTAACGAAATAAGAGTGAACATGCCTATGCACTTAAGAGCTTCTCACATCTTTACAGTTTGACCTCCATGAGATACTTATGATCCTCAGAGAGAAAAACCTGAAGTCCAAAATTTATTTACATAGAATAAATCTCCAGTAAGTATTTAGTAACCAATAATTTCTCTCAGAAGTCTGCAATTCCAATGTGTCCCATATATATTTTAAATTTATAGGTCAGAAACGTGTTTCTGGGGTCCTATTAAGGGACCTCTCAAAACAGAAGAGGTTCCAACTGAGATCTAAGAGATTAGGATAAAAGGTATAAATCTTAACAGGAACACTAATGTCCTTAAATCCTGAGCTCTCCACAAGAAATCATTTTAAATAAAACCCAAATTATAAAAGTACAAAAACAAGGCACGAAGGAAAAAAGATACCAACCACTTCACACAGTCTGTATGGCCTAGGTAGTGCCTCTGAGTTCTCTCCTCATAATTGAACAGGACCACTACTGATGCTATGAAATAAACTATTTCCCCTGTAGGAAGAAGGTAAACATTTGCTCGGCAGTCTTTTCCCCTATAGCCATATCTTAAAAGAAATAGTCAAGGTTTTCAAATATTTCCCAAAGGTGAAGGTAACATTATTTTCAGGGAGATTTAAGAAGGTACAACTGTCATTATTCCTTATTTCCTCATTTACAAGTGTATATGGACTTCCTAAATGTGCCAGACAGAGCTAGACACACAGTTCTGAGTAAAACACTTGCAAGTCCCATGTTCCTGGATCTTAAGTTCTGGCAAAAGTGGCAAAATCTGACACTAAGTTGTAGATAGGAAAATGCATATGAGGAGGAACTGATTTAAATGCAGAGAGGGAGTAAGCGTGTGACACCTGTGTGGTGAGGAGCAACAGCCAGCAGTTTGGAAGCCAAGCTTGTTTAAAGAAAAAAAAAAAAAAAAGAGTCTAGGTATGGAAGACAGCTTATAAAAGTTGTACAAAAAGACTTTCATGCCCCAGGCTCCAAAGTGCCAGGCTCAGTCCCCCACAGAACAAACCAGAGCTGAGAAGAGCTCTGATCTTTCTGTATCTTTCTCTCTGTATTTCCCAATAAATTGAAACAAATTAAGTATTTTTTAAAATTGAGGAGTCCTATAGGCTTGAAGCCTCAGCTATAACCCTAGTGGTAAAGTAAATAAATAAGCAAATAGTTATATATAATTACATGATTGCGAGTTTTGCCAAGCTAAAGTTAATTTCAGTTGAAAGGAGGTAATAATTCAAGAGTGGGAAAAGGAGGCTGGGTTGTAGTGCAGCTGGTTAAGCACACATGGTGCAAAGTGCAAGGACTGGCCTAAGGATACCAGTTGGAGCCCTCAGCTCCCCACTTGCACAGGGACTGCTTCACAAGCAGAGAAGCAGGTCTGAAGGTGCCTCTCTCTCTCTCCTCCTCTGTCTTCCCCTCCTCTCTCTGTCCTATCCAACAAGGACAACAAATGGGAAAAATGGATTGAATCTCGGACCTCAAAGCCTCAGGCATGAAAGTCTTCTGCAGAACCATTATGCTATCATTACAACTCCCTAATCTGAGCAGTAGATTCGTAGTGCAGGCACCAAGCACCAGTGATAATGCTGGAAGCAAAAAAAAAAAAAAAAAAAAAAAAGAGTGGGGAAAGGAATAGTATGGAGGTTAAAAAAAAAAAGTGTTTGGAGCCAGGCGGTGGCACACCTGGTTAAGTGCACACATTACAGTGCACAAGGAGCCAGGTTCAAGTCCCCGGTCCCCAGCTGCAGGGGGAAAGGTTCATGAGTGGTGAAGCAGGGTTGCAGGTGTCTGTGTCTCTATCACCCTCTCCCCTCTCAATTTCTGTCTCTATCCAGTAATAAATAAATATTTTTAAAAATAAAAAAGTGTTCAATTAGCTTACTTTGCATTTGAGTTTCTAAGCAGGTCTAAGAGAAATAAGAATTTCTATGTGAAATTCTCAGGCAGAAGGTAGTTTTATACAGTCAAGCTGAGAAGGAAATAATTCTAAAGCTATCTTTGTTATTCTGATTTTATTTTAATAATTTTTTTTTAATTAGTGAGATGTACAGAGACTAGAGCATAGCTCAGCTATGGCTGGCCTGAACCTCGGACCTCAGAGCCTCAGGCACAAAAGTCCTCTGCAGAACCATTATGCTATCATTATAGCTCCTTAATCTGAGTTCTTAATAAAGGAAGTCCCACTATTTCATAGATTGTAAAGTGCTTAACCAGAATTTTTTTTTTTGCCTCTTGTGTTATCACTGGGGCTTGATGCCAGCACTACAACTCCAGATGATGGATCCTGAAGATCATCTTTTTTTTTTCCCCATTGTTGCTGCTGCTGCTGTTGGATAGGACAGAAAGAAATTGAGAGGAGGGGAAGACAAGAGAGGGGAGAGAAAGATAAGACACCTGCAGACCTGCTTCACTGCTTGCAAAGTGCCCCCCTATCGGTGGGGAGCTAGGGGTGTGAACCAGGTTCCAGTTCTTGCATTTTGTACTATGTGTGCTTAACACAGTGCACTACCGCCCGGGCCCCATTTAATCAGAATTTTATTTAATTTTTACAGCAGCCTTGTGAGGAAGGAGTCAATAACTTTTAATAATTTGACTTTTAAAAATCTCTTATGAGAGGGGAAAGGGGGTGGATGTCAGAGCATCACTGTAGCACATGCAGTGCTAGAGACTGAGACAGGGTCTCATGCAGCCAAGCCCTGTGCTCAACCAACAAGCTAGCTCCCCAGGAGCTAACCACTTTATCAAGAGAAGAAAATAAGTTTTACTGGTGAGTAGGTGGCAGAGCCAAGATTCAACACTAATCTTCCAGCTCTAATCCAGGGCTTTTAATTTCTCTTTCTCTTAACTATTTGTTTAAGGTGGGGGGGTAGGAGGGGGCAAGACTAGTCAGAGCACTACTCTGGTCCAGCAAAGACAGTGCTAGGTGAAACCTGGGGCCCCATATACACATGCACTGCACAGTGTCACAGTCACCTCTCTGCTATCAGTGCCTCTTCTACATATGAGTCCTGCTATGGTGTACACAAAACAGAAGATAGTTTTATAAGGTCAAGCTGAGAAGGAATTAATTCTAAAGCTATCTTTGTTATTCTGATTTTATTTTAATATATTTTTTTAAATTAGTGAGATGTACAGAGACTAGAGCATAGCTCAGCTATGGCAGGCCTGAACCTAGGACCTCAGAGCCTCAGGCATAAAACAGTGCCTGACCTATCCTAAGATATAAATTTTTGTTGCTTTTAAACTATTAATAGCAAAATACATATGTGAAAGGATTAGAGGGTGTCTCTTTGCTTTCTCAAGTAGGTGTGTTATTACATTCACTCTTTTGGCATATAGACAATTTTGACAGCGATTAGGTAATTTGTCATAATTTAAGTCAAAGTAAACAAGCAGGCTGTTGTGTAGTGAAGGATACACCCACTCCAGTTTGAGTTTCTCAGGTGGCAGCTCTGTTTTGATATCATCATAGTTTTCGACATCAGAAGGGATGAACATTGTGATTGGCCGACCACGCATAAACATTTTGATATATTCTCCTTCTGTTGAAACATAAGTTAAGTTAGATGTATATTCTGAATAATCACAGAACAATAGATTATTAATGTGACCCAACAAGACAGAAAATACATACTTTTATGTTCTATTCTGTTAGATCTAACAGTTTAATTACATAATTACAGGGAGGTCTAATACATATTGATGGCAATTGTGAAATGGTTACCAATAAATATCAATGGCAATTGTGAAATGGTTACCAATCAATCTAAAAAGGAAATAAAAAATAATAAATGTCTAACACTTGTCAACTTGTCTGGCAGGATATGGAAACAAAATTAGAAATAAGACTAAAAAGTGGTCATCACTTAGGAGATTATAAAAGTTGAGGCTCAGCAAAGGCCAGGACAACCTGAAGACCTTAATGGCTTAAACTACAGTGGAAAAGGATATAACAATTCAACAGTTCACATACAGACTGCAAACTATGGGAGGAAGACAGAGAAATTACTAATTAAATGTCATGCTAGTATTTCTTCAGTCAGATATAAAATTATACTTGCTATGGGGGAGAAGTTCATGCTATTTTTATTACTACTACTATTTTTATTACTACAAGTGTGCTTGGCCTGGGTTTCATCTAAGAGTAGGTGGGGACCTCCCACACCATGGTATTAAAACATGATGTGTCTTATTTCAAAACCTGAGAGTGGGCTTTGATGCATGGTGACTTCAGCACAGCTGGAATCTGATGGTAACTGATTGCTAGCTACAATTCTTTCCCTTCTGCAAACATCTTCACCTATACCTCCCGGCCCTTTATTATTTTTTTCTCACTATCTTTATTTATTTATTGGATAGATAGTCAGAAATCAAAAGGGGGAGATTAAAGAGGAAAAGAGACACCTGCAGCACTGCTTCACCACTTGCAAAATTTTACCCCTGTAGGTGGGGACCCGGGGCTTGAACCTGGGTCCTTGTGTATTGTAATATGTGCGCTCAAAAAAGTGCGCCACCACCTGGCACCCCTCCATCCTTTTTAAATATACTTTCTTAGTTATTTACTGCATCTGATTTTCTTTCTTTAAGGCTACGCGTTTTTACTCTTTTTGTTTTGTTTTATGAAAGAGACAAAGATCACTGCCCAGCTCGAGTATATAGTGGTGGTACTGAGGATGAATTTTTGACTTCTGGGGCCTCGGGCATGTAAATCTTGTACTCTTGTTCTCTCTGGCCCAAGACTACAAATTCCTTTTGTTGATGTTATGTTTGCAAAAGAACCAGGTTTAATATAAGGTTCAAGAACCACACAACAAATTATCAAAATGCTTCTCTTGACCTTCTACATTTCTTCTATTTAATTGTGCTCTCCCTGTGATTTTCTCTCTCCTTTCATCCTTTCCTATCTGTGGTAGAGAGATGATGTCCCTCCCTCCCTTAGTTATTTAGAAAGTTTATTTTTATACAAGTTAGGAGAACTACCATCAAAATCTTAAGGTAGACCTTTTAACTTTACCAACATCTAGATAGTATTCGTAATCTCTTTCCCCTGGCCCTAGGTATGTGTAATGGCCATCTTCTAAGTAGTGAAATGATATTTTCTGGTTTTCCTAGCTGGCTTTTGGTGTGGGAGAAAAGTACACTTAACAGTCCCGGAACTGCTAAAACTGCCAGCAATCTTTTCAAATGAGGAATATAAGAATAAGATATCTAAGCTCTTTAGTATCATAAAACACCCCTATTTTTACCCTCAAAATTACATACCAATTTGTCTGGGCATAGAATTTTAAGTCTAAAGCCTTTTTCCTGTAGAATTTTTATAATATTGAACCATTTACTTCTAGCATCCAGGGCACCCAATGATTAAGTCTGCTGTTAATCTAATTCTTATTCCTCTGTAGTAGGTTAGCCTTTTTCTCTCCCTGGAAACCATTACTATTTTCTATCTTTGGGACTCCAATATACCCAAGGTGTGTCTAGGAGTGAATCTATTCTCATCTTATGTGTTAGGTATTTTGCAAGCACTGGCAATCTCAAGACCTGAATCTTTTTTTAGATTTGCAAAGTCTTCTTCAATTATTTCCTCTGCTCTGTTCTATTTTTCTGGAATTCCTATCAAACAAATATTAAAGCTTCAGGATTTATCAGCTCTATTATTTTCTTTCTTCATAATATTCTTAGCCATTTATACTTCATTTTGATCTTCTAAGTATTTTCTTTTAATTCCATGACTTGTGAATGGTGATTTTTAACATTTCCAATCTGTTTGAACCTCTCTGAAGATATTAACACTACACTTTTTCTAAAGTTTTCTTCTGTTTCTTGTATTAAGTCAGTATCTTTAAATGTTAGCTCTTCTGTTTTAAGAGTTTTGTGCCTCTTTCTCAGTTTTCCTAATGAAGTACTTAAATGCTGCTCATTAGAACTTACCTCTAGTGACTTTGAGAGAGAAGCCATAATTGAAGTCGGACAGTGCCCCAATTCCTTGACTTCTGGACATAGCTATTTCTTTTGCCAAGTCAACACTGATCATTTCCTCAACTCCATGCTTGTATCTACCATAGTCTGACCCTGAGAAGCTTGGTTCTGTTCCGCATTAAATACTGAGGAACTTCCTTCTCCTCCCTCCCTGATGCCATTCCTTCATCCTCTAACTCTGAAGACACTCTTTTCTTTCAGTATTGAGGTCTCTTCTCCAAGCCCAAAGCCTCTTCCCCGAGTCTCTAAATTTTACCATCCTCTGGCTCAGCCACCTGTAATTCTTTAGTAAGTGAAAAGCTCAAGCCATCAGTGGTAGGCTCCCCATCAATTTTAATTTTTGAATAGAAAAGTTGGCAAGGGGGGCCAGGCAGTAGCACACCAGGTTAAGTGCACATGGCACAAGGTGCAAGGACTGGCCAGAGGATCCTGGTTCAAGTGCCCGGCTCCCCACCTTCAGTAGGGCCTTTTGTTTCTCTGGTATTGTCCCTAACCCATTTTCTTTGCTGGACCTACACTCCTAGATAGCATTTAATGTGTCTATTAAATGTTTTATTTGGAAAAAAAATGCTTTATTTTTTTCATTTAGGAAGCATTTACAACATCAACTACTACCCAGAGGTCCTGGGAGAAATCCCAAAGAGATAATTTTTGGGGTGAGACCTCTTCACTCCCCTCCTTCCTCACTTGGCTCTGCTCTTGATACTTAGGTCGCCTACCCTCTGCTACAGATTTTTTTTTTTTCTTTTAAGGACCTTAAGAGTATGATGGAGTATAGCACGCCTGAAAAATTACTCTTCAGGAAAAGAAAATAACCTAGCCATGGTACTATATCTACAATGTCCAGTGTTTATGAAAGCAAGGGAAAAAGAGAGAGAGAGAGAATTGCAAAGGAAGAAAATGTCATGCATGTTGAAAGAATACAGTTACTAGAAACTAAGAGGAAATGGCTCAGATAGCAGATTTAAAATGCTAAGGTATTCCAACAATTATTTCAAATATATTTATGACTTTGTTTTCATGTTCCTAACACATACTTACTAATTACCACATGGAATTAAGATATCACACTCTAAGTAAAATACAAGATTCTTCACAAATAGCTATTCTCTTCTCTTTGAGGTTTTATGAGCATTCTAAACACTGTGTAGGAAATTTTATAAAGCATGATTTAAAGCACTGTAATCTCTCTTCATAAGCTTTGACGTGTCCACAGAAAAACAAGTATAGACAGATTGACTGGAATCCTGCTGATTCTAGCATCTAAGACTGTAAAACAGGCAAAAAAAAAATCAAGTGTGTCCAGGCAGATGGGGTTGGGACATTGAGAGGGCACAGGGGAGCCTGAGCTCAGAACATTAGCATACAATCTGGTGACCCAAAATGACTGGAATAATATATTTAGTTACAAGGTAGCAGAGTATGATGGTCCCTAATTCCAGAAAACAAAAAGAAATTAAGGAATCTTTATTAAGTTTGAGCTTTTTCTGATACTCCCAGTGCTATTCCCAAGTGCTAAAGAAGGAATGGGTAATCAAGATACTAGAAATATTGACTATAATTTTATGGTAAGAAACAAACAATACTTGGCATAGGCTAAAATTTTTCCTATACAAGCAGCTAATTTCAAACAAAGTATTTCAAGTTCTGGTTAATGGCCCAGATATTTGTAAAAACAATTTAAAATTTCGGTGAAACAAAGCAAGCTAGTAAGTAATAAGGGCCTCTGAGCTTTGAGTGAGACACTGATTTGAACTATCATAAAGACTAAAATTCCTTTTTCAAATGTCTAGAAAAACAGTGATATCATAAAGAGTAGATCCTAAAATTCAAAAAATAAAGAAAAAGAGAGAAAAGAAAAAAGGGATTTAGAATATAACCTAAGCCGGAAGTCGGGCTGTAGCGCAGCAGGTTAAGCGCAGGTGGCGCAAAGCACAAGGACCGGCATAAGGATCCCGGTTCTAACCCCGGCTCCCCACCTGCAGGGGAGTCGCTTCACAGGCGGTGAAGCAGTTCTGCAGGTGTCTTTCTCTCCTCCTCTGTCTTCCCCTCCTCTCTCCATTTCTCTCAGTCCTATCCAACAACGACAACAATAACTACAAAAATAAAACAACAAGGGCAACAAAAGGGAATAAATAAATAAAATAAATATTAAAAAAAAAGACTATAACCTAAGCCTTTTATTTTACAGATTTAAGACATTTCAGTTATGGTGTCTGCTTAATATTAATACTATACCATTAGTTTTAATGGCTAGGATAAGAACCTAGGTTTAAAAATACTTGAATGAGTTATAAATGATATTTTAATTTTCTTTTTTTATAGGCAGAGTTCTACTGGCAAGTAAATTTTACTGAACTTGTAATTATATAGTAGGGAGGAAGAGAAGTTTGAGGGCACACAATTATACAAGACACGAACCTCATAAGAACTTAAAAGTGACATAATTGAGTCTTATGCAACTGCTAATTAGCTCTTATATTCATTACAGTAATAAGCCCAAATTCAGTTAACTACTTTTTAAAAAAATATTTATTCCCTTTTGTTGCCCTTGTTTTATTGTTGTAGTTATTATTGTTGTTATTAATGTCATCGTTGTTGGATAGGACAGAGAAATGGAGAGAGGAGGGGAAGACAGAGAAGGGGAGAGAAAGACAGACACCTGCAGACCTGCTTCACAGCATGTGAAGCGACTCCCCTGCAGGTGGGGAGCCGGGGGTTTCGAACCAGGATACTTATGCCAGTCCTTGCGCTTTGCACCACGTGTGCTTAACCTGCTGCACTACTGCCCGACTCCCAGTTAACTACTTTTTAAACCTCATTTAATCAGGTGTTTCTCTTTTTTGTGTTTATATATATATATATATATAAATGTATATATAAAATGGGGGGGATCTGAGCAGTACTCTTTGGAACATGCTGTACTGGGGACTGAATTTAGGACCCCATGCCTACAAGCCCAGAGCTCTAACCACTTAGCAATCTACCTAGTTGCTGTTTTGCTTACAAGTGTTACTGTCATAAAAATTACTTGAAGCAACCAATAGCACAGCTATATACAAGATACTGGGTACTGTACTGCAAACCCTAACCAAAGGACTTTTCAAAGTTAACCCAATTACCAAATAATGTGATGATAACATTAACTATCGATTGTCTTTTTGAACCCTAAGACAGCAGGAACCTCACATCTCCACTATAGAGCTTCTACTTCCCCCAGTCCTGGAACCCTTGGATAGGACCCACTATCCTGTATGCCTCTCCCAATCCATACCAAATAATATTGCATCTGCCGATCACAACCTAACCAACGCAACAATTGCCACCTCAACATGCTTCAGCTCAG
The DNA here is from genome assembly GCF_950295315.1 of Erinaceus europaeus. Classification (NCBI taxonomy): domain Eukaryota; kingdom Metazoa; phylum Chordata; class Mammalia; order Eulipotyphla; family Erinaceidae; genus Erinaceus; species Erinaceus europaeus. The sequence continues at coordinate 29,757,429 of NC_080164.1, read as the reverse complement.
ACTGTGTCCAGAGACTACAGGTGTGGAATGACAACCCTTCAGCTTCATTACTCGGGTGAGACCTTTCCTTTCATAGTATACTCTAATTCCATCTCCGGTGGTTCACTTTCTAACAAAGTCCCAAAAGCTAGATATACACCAGTTTCTGTGAGAGAGAGCATATGTTCACACGTATCCGTAAACTACTGCAAAATATATACCTGAAAGAAGAAGTCACTAGAGTTTGCAGTGAGTACCCCCCTAACACTTCCTCTCCACTATTCCAAGCTTTGGGTCCATGATTGCTCAACAATTTGTTTGGCTTCGTATGTTAACTCTCTTTTCAGTCATCAGGTTCCAGATGTCATCAGGATGCCCGCCAGGCTTCCCTGGACTGAAGACCCCACCAATGTGTCCTGGAGCTCTGCTTCCCCAGAGACCCACCCTACTAGGGAAAGAGAGAGGCAGACTGGGAGTATGGACCAACCAGTCAACGCCCATGTTCAGCGGGGAAGCAATTACAGAAGCCAGACCTTCTACCTTCTGCAACCCACAATGACCCTGAGTCCATGCTCCCAGAGGAATAGAGAATGGGAAAGCTATCAGGGGAGGGGGTGGGATATGGAGATTGGGTGGTAGGAATTGTGTGGAGTTGTACCCCTCCTACCCTATGGTTTTGTTAATTAATCCTTTCTTAAATAAAAAAATAAATAAATAAAAATAAATAATTACTTGAAAGTATCAGCTATGGAAATCTGTTTATACATTTTAGGTTATATAATTAACTGAAAAGTTTTCTTTGAGAAAAGATGGGGAAAACTAGTCCAACCATAAAAACCAGGTATGTAAAGCTTGTAAAAAACTTGCTATATTGCTGAAAATTTTTTCTGAACCAAGCAAAGTATGGTTGTATATTGAAAACTCCCTGAGCAGCTGGAGAAAAAACACAACTGATTTTCACCCCTAGGTTCTCAGTTCAATACCCAGTGTTGCATATACTGGAGTGATGCTCTGACTCCTGTCTCTCTCTATTCTTCTCTCTGCCTCATGTAAACTTTCTTACTTAAATCTCTAGGAAAGATCATTTTAAGCATGAAATATATTTTTTAAAAAGTTATCTGAATAGGTCAAATTATATTGTTTTAAAATAAGAAAATCTGCACCCTTCTTCCTAAATGCTAGACTTTCAGAGCTCTAGATCCCACCTCAATAGCTGCAAGGAAAACTACCTGTAATTTGGCTGAGGGTTTCTGACAGGCTCCCTCTCATAAGTAACACAACACCAAAAGCAAGAGAATGCTGCTATCCTGTACTGTCACAGGCATTCTTATGTTCTTTCAGATACAAGGCTCTTGGATTACAATGTATCTACAGCAGACCAGTTTGAAAACAACTCAAAGCACTGAGCAAGAACAGCTGCATTCAAACTGCTGAAAGGTTATTATAAGGAAGTTATTAGTGAAAGAATGAGGAGCTGGACTCTCATTTTTCTACTTGCAGTAAGAAAGATCTTCCCAAAAAGTCACTGAAGAGGCCCTTGATAATATCTGACTATAAATGAGGAAGTCTGCATATCAGAATCAGAAGGAAAATTTTTCACAAACAAGGCTTCCATCTTTTTGCTTAATTTCCTTTGGCAAGTGGGATTCTGAGCTTTTCCTACATTTGAAATCTTAAATCATGGTAGGATGCTGATTCTTAAAGCTTCTGTGACAAAGGTTCTGGCAACCCTAACCAGGCCTTCTGCTTACTCATTCTCTTTCCACAGCATGATTTTGCTTCCCTTTTCTAAAGGAGGTATTGAGAGAAGCTGCGATTTCTTTGAAGAAAATGCATTTATAAATGCAATGGTTGGCAAATACTGAATGCAAACTGTATGCACATGGTGACCGACAGCTATTTTGTTGTCTTTTAACATAGCAAGAACACTCTCACCTTGAGGCTTCTTAATTTGATTTTCTGTGCTCAAGAAATTCTCTCAGCACACACTGTATTCACTTCTTTCAGGTGGCTTATATATCACCTGATTAGAGAGGTTTTCCTCACCACTCTATATAGAATAGCAATTCTTTTTCCTTATACTACCCACCCCACAAGTACTTGTCTCTTAACATACAGACTCGGTCAATGCTCTATTTCTAATTGCCTTGGATAAGGCCTTACAAAATGAGTGCTAATAAATATTTGTTAAATGAATAACTGTTTCTTTTTTTGCCTCTGGAACTTCATTGCTCTGGGCTGACTTTTCCAGCTGTGGGTGGGGTGGGACCTGGGGGAGAAGCAACAGATTACCCAAGCTTCTCCTGAAATGCTGGGTGTGGGTGGGTGGGGTTTGCAGGGAAGGGGACTGGGGCTCAAAGCTGGGTCATTCATGTGCATGACAAAGCAGGTATGCTTCCAGACTAACCCTAAATGAATGGCTGTTTTAGATATGTCTCTGATACAGAAAAACACTGGGAATTGAATAACTACTAAAGAAAGAATGAGGGTGGGGGTGACAGCATAATGGTTATGCAAACAAACTCTCATGCCTGAGGCTCCTAAGTCCCAGGTTCAATCCCCCACACCACTAGAAGCCAGAGCTGAGCAGTGCTCTGGTGTTTGTTTCTATGTGTGTGTCTCTCTCTCTGCATCTCTCTCAAAAATAAAAAAAATAATAATAAAAAATTTTTTTAAAAAAGTAGGAATGAGCTTAGTGTGTATTTTTCAAGTCACTTTTAATATATGTGAATGAGTTTATCTTTATTCACTTACTTGGATAGAGAAAGAACAAAAAGTGGGAAACAAGAGGAGGAGGGAGGAAGGGAGAGGAGGAAGACAGAGGCAGACCTGCAGCACTTGTGAAGCTTCCCCACTCCCCCTTGGCCCCACACAGGTGGGGACTGGAGGTTTGAATGTGGGTCTTTGCACATAGCAACATGCACTTAACAGAGTGTGCTACCACTCAACACCCCACACTTTCCTGAAACGGTTTACAGGACACTGTTGACACCAGTACACTTTTTTTTATCTTCCTTTGGTAAGTGTCTACACACCATTCCCACCACCAACCCAAACCACTGCGTGCTACCACTGTGTCCTGAGTACCTCCCCATGCCCCATTTTACAGTCTTTTGCTGCAACACATATAGTGTATATTACAGTATATATTTTTAAACCACTTGAATAACTGTTGGGCTACAACGAATTACCAAAGAATTTCAAACAGTATGTATGAATTAGTTGAAAGCCAGAATACCATCTGACTAGTGTGGCACAGAGGATCAAACCAGGAGTCTCAGGCATGTGAGTCTAGCACACACCCAATCAACTGAGTTATTTCAATGATTAGACAGTATTTCAAAGTAACTTTTGAAGCAATTACTTCTCTAAGATACTGTCACAGCTGCTCTATTTAAATATACCTGCATCAGTCTTAATTAAGCAAGAGTGAATCTAATCTGACAGCAGTTAGGCAGAGCTCTCTTGTGTGCCTGATTTTATGATTGATAAGTTTCTTATCCTTAATTAAAGAGATTTTTCTCCAGTAAGAGAGCTGAGTCATCCAATTTCTCATTATGGTCAGATAATTAACTATACCCTAATTCTAAATGGTAGGAGATTAAGAAACTTCAGAGGAAATGAAAGTATTTAAGTTTGATCACAAAAGAAATGTTTAATAACTTGAGAACATTAAGGTTCTGTTCTAGGAAGAATATGTTAAACTTATCTTCTAGATTTCAAACAATGCAATGTGCTTGATAAGTATCATATATCCCTTTTATTATGAAATCAGGCTATTCACTATCTCCCCTAACAGATATTTTGTAGACAGTGCTTACAGTCCAAGTTAGTTCAGATCACTGCTCAAATGAGCTTACAGGAGAAATGATATGCCACAGCTTTGTTGCTCTTGTGATGGAAGCAGATTCCAGCAGAACATGAAGAGTGATAAAAAGGGGGTTAGGCTTCAGGGCCAACTGGAGTAGCACAAGTTCAAACCTGGGCCACACTGAACTGAAGGAAGCTTCAGTGCTGTGGTCTCTCTCTGCCTCTAAGAAAGAAGAGGGGGAGAGGAAGATACGAAGAGGGAGAGTAGGGGAGAGGGAGAAATGTAAAGTAGCTTGTTCAAGGTCACATAGCTAATGGTGAAATTGGTTTCTGACCCCAAAAGATATGTTTGTTTGTTCATTTGTTTATTTATTACCAGAGCACTGCTCAACTCATCAACTTATGGTGATGTGAGGATTGAACCTGGGACTTTGGAGCCTAGGTATGAGTCTTGTCACATAACCATTACACTAGCTACCCCCAAAAAAGACACATTTAAATATCTATATTACTTTGCCTGCTATACATCTCTACTAGCAGATTAGGTCTGAAAGAACAGTTTTTAAAAATTTTATTTTGCATAGAGATACAGAAAAATTGAGAGGGAAGGAAGACAGAAAACCTTGCAACATTGTTTCCATTATTTGTGAAATGCTCCTGAAGGTGGGGGCTGGGAACTTGAACTCTGATCCTTGTGCACTGTAATGTGTGAGCTCAGACAAGTGTGCCACCACCTGGCCCTGACAGGTATAATTGTTCTAAATCATCCCATTCTCTCCTACACATCTCCTCTACAAATGTTCTTTAGTAGTTCACCCCTGCCAAGTGGCTCCAGGTAGCCTTACCTTCCATGCCCTAGCTAAGCCATCTAGAATTCATCTGCTTCACTGCAGATACTCTTCCTCTCTTTGCTTTTTTTTTTTTTTTTTGAGGGGTGGCAGTTGATGGTTTACACATGGGTACAATTTCTCATCTCCCCTTGATAGGTGTCTGCAAAACACTCTCACCTCCAATTTAGGTCCTTTTCCATCACTGCGTACCAGAAACTGAAACCCCCCCCATCCTCACCCCCCTTCCTCAGAGTCCTTTGCTTTGGTGCAATACATCAAACCAGCCCAAGTTTTACTTTGTATTTCCCTTTTCTGTTCTTATTTGGAGCCCACAAGTGAGATCATACTATATACATTCTTTGCTTTCCAGCTTATCTCACTTAACATGATTCCTTCAAGCTACATACAACTTTCTTAGCCAGTCATCTGTTGCTTCAAGTTTGAGCTAATACAAATTGTTCTGCTATGAACACAGGTATACACAGATCTCTTTGGATGGGTGTGCTTGTTTCCTGAGGATATATCCCCAGGAGAAGAGTTGCAGGGTCATATAGGGTAGGTCCATTTCTACCCTTCTGAGACTTCTCCTGACTTTTCCACAGGTTTGGACCAATTTAAATTCCCACCAGCAGTGGAGGAGGATTCCTTTGTCACCACAACCTGTCCAGCATTTGTTGTTACTATCCTTTCTGATGTATGACATTCTCATGAAGTGAGAAGGGGTGAAGTGGTATCTCACTGCTGTCTTTATTTGCATTTCTCTGATAGTTGGTGACTTTGAGCATTTTTTCATAACTGTTGGTCCCTTGGGTCTCTTTGATATGTCCAAATCCAATAGATATTCTGTCCAAATCTTCTCCCCACTTTTGGATGGAGTTGTTTGATTTTCTGTTGCTGAGTTTTGTGAGCTATTTATATTATTTTGGTTATTAACCTTTTGTCCAATGTATGGCATAAAAAGATCTCCCATTCTGTACAGTCTATTTGGGTGATGATTTCTTTCACTGTGCAGAAGCTTTTCAATTTGATGGTTTGTTTTTATTTTTGTTTCCCTTGTCAATAGACTAGAGTCACTGAAGACAACTTTAGAACTTAGATTGAATAGAGTTCTGCCAATGTTTTCCACTAAATATTGGAAGGTTTCTGGTTTAACATTCAAGTCCTTAATCCATTTGGAGTTTACTTTTGTGTGTGGTGAGATGAAGTGGTTCCTTTCATTCTTCTGCACATTTCAACCCAATTTTCCCAACACCATTTGTTGAAGAGAATCTCCTGCATTCGTTTAACATTTAGGCCCCCTTGTTAAAAATTTAATATCCATAGGTGTGATATGTCTCACATAACATGATGAAGCACAAGAGTTCTGAAAGTACAGTTGTCAAGCTATGGGGTCTGTTCTCCAGATAAGATATAGCTGACTAAAGTGGTAAAGACTTAAATTCCAAACTAAGACAATGTGAAAATATGGTATCAAATGTGAAATTTAAGACAATCCTTTTAAGTTAATGATCTGACAGAATTTATTTTTTCTTTTCCAGTTTTTCATTTCATCCTCCTCTACACATGGGCAAAAGCTCTTAGTGTTATTCTATGTTATTCCCACAATGAAACACATCCTTTCTTTCCTTTTTTGGAAAGAAGAAAGCAGGAACATAGTGCTCCAATAACACAAGTTACACTGCTAAGTTCTCCCATTTGTGGAAGTCTCAGGGTTTAACATATCCTTAAAACAACAAATTAAGTGTTGCCCTGGGAAAACTACCTTCCTTACCATGGTATCTCTCCTATCAATTAAGTATTCTTAAATAAATGTACCAAATTTAATATGGAGATTCTCCATTCTTCTTTTCATATAATATTTCCCCATCCCATGTTTAAAATGTGTTTTGCTGTACAATTAAATTTGCCTTTGTAAATAAAATTTCATCTTTTCCCTTATGTATGTGAACCTTTTACCAACTTATACTAGATGATAAAGGGAGAAAGTTAAAAACTGTCTTAAAGGAAAAGAATGCCAGCAACAGTTACATTTATTCAGAATGTCTACTTAAAGACAAATCACCTAGAGAAGATTACAGTTATTTTTACTATAGTACTTAGAAATTAAACAGCTAATGAAAAAGTTAACCACGATTGAATTTGTTTAATGAAAAGTAGTCTAGAAAAGAGTAATAATTGACAGAGAAACGTTCTATAGAAAGCATGTACAGAAGGACATGTTTTCATTTAGAACAGCATGCTTCCATTACAGCTAAGCAGTCAGAGGAGAATGTGACAGTGACACGCAGAACGTACCTTCTTTACAACTGTATTCAACACACACTGACAGAAGTCTATGCTCCTGCGTGATTTTTTTTTTTTTTTTTGGTTAGAAAAAGCCAACAACAGCAAGTAGCCAGAAATTACAATTATTATCAAAGAAAATATTGAGGAAATGAATTTGCTAGACTCATTATATTTTCAGACTTAGCTTAAAAATGAGTGATTATCTGCAATGAGATGGACAAGACAGGAAACTGTTAAAGTTTGTCAATCTTTTAAATGGCTTTTCCAAAAATAAAACTTAAACTTCTTTAAAAAGGGAGGAGTTCTGAACCTTTAGTATTTTAAACCTTTTTGCAAGCTGTATTTATACTGTTAAAAATTGAATCTTCAGAGCTTGCTGCAATAAGATGAATTTTTAGAAAGTAGTTGCAGTCACTAGTCCAAATTACCATATTTTTCTTTATTCAGAGGAAAGCTGGGTAGTATAACTAATGAAAAGCCAAATAAGAGATCCAAGAAGAAATTAACTTATAAGGCAACCAACTGCGTAGCTTATTCTTACCTTGGCTGTTTTTTTCACGGGTTGACATTTTTGCTGATTGAGACAAAAATGACATATCTTACAAAAATTGGGCATTTCTTAAATAATTATGGTAATGCAGTTCTTTTTTATAACTATCAATATATTATAAAATAAATCAATACTTTTATCAATTCACAAAGATGTAGCTGATATAGAAAAGATAAAATTTTAATAGTGTTTTTAATTTACCTTGGTTGATGATGACATCTTTATGCCTACAAAAAGAATTCAAATATTTATAATTTTATTTGGTTGACCACTAGAATCACCTCAGCAAAAAAAAAAAAAAAAAACTTTTAATGTCTAGGCCACAATATAGATAAATCTCAAGTAGTAAAATACATGCATCAGGATATTTTTAAGTTTCTTGCTGGTCTTTACTATTCTATATGGTTTTATAAGACACCAAATATTCCAAAGATCTAAACAGTGAAGCCACACAGGGAATTTATAAGTAGCACTCAAATATTATGGGATTATTGACATTTATTGTTTGAAGCGGGGAATTTTCCCTCCTTTTTATTAGTAGTTCAACAGTGCTCTATAAAATTATAAGGTTTCACAGGTAATTCACACCTATACATGGTATGTATAAGTCACAATAAAGTGGGGATTAGTTAAGAGAAAGCTAAGCGCAAATGGTGCGAAGTGCAAGGACCAGCATAAGGATCCCGGTTCAAGCCCCCGGCTCCCCACGTGCAGGGGAGTCGCTTCACAGGCGGTGAAGCAGGTCTGCAGGTGTCTATCTTTCTCTCCCCCTCTCTGCCTTCCCCTCCTCTCTCCATTTCTCTGTCCTATCCAACAACGAAGACATCAATAACTACAACAATAAAACAACAAGGGCAAAAACAAAGGGAAAATGAATAAATATTAAAAAAAAAAGAAAAAAATACACTTAGAAGAAAAATTAATATATTTTAAAAATAATTCAAGCAAGAATATAATTTCATATGCAAACATGAGTCACAGAAATACTCATTTTCAGATAAAAGTGAAACACAGTAATACTTACTTGTCTGTATTTTTTATAACTTTCGATATTAATTTTGAAGTTGAAACTGCCTTCAATAATTTATTACGACTATCATCTGAATTTTCCCATGAATTATGTGATTTTTCAGCTGTCAGTGGTCGTTTTATGCTGGAAGAAACATTAATTTTTTAGAAGAAAAAATTCTATCAGTATCAAATGACATATTGATGGCTTTAGTAGAACACAAAAGCAGCAGTTAACATTTCGTTAAAGCAAACCCATAGAAGAGAAGGAAGTATTAGTTGGAAAGTTTGCTAGGATGAGTAAAGGAGTTGAACAAGGTAATTTACAATATGTTTTAAAATTTTCATTATTATTCAGAAGATTCACTAACATCCACACACAAAAAAAGAAAACTCCAAACTCACAATACATATTACTTCATAGAAAAAACTCGCTCTCCTGTGCACAGAAAAAAAATACATTTGCTTACATTCCTAAGTAATAACATTTTTCATAATTTATGAAATTATGTGAATTTGTAAAAAACAAAAATATTTTAAGCCTTTACTTCTACTTTCATTATTTATGCATCTAATTAAACTATATATGGTACAAAGAACAATTTCTAAATAAATTGTTGGGAGTAAAAATTAAAATATATATATATTCCTTATATTCTATGGAGATAATTTTACCCACTATTAGAAGTTAACACAATTTAATTGAATGATGCAATATTTATGCTGATTCCATATATTTATAACTGAATTATTTAAAAAATAATAAATGCTTTTTTGGCTGCATTGTTAACTGTCCTCAAATCAAATGCAAGCAACAATGTAGTCCAAAGAGCCATTTAGAATGGCAAGCACATTTCCAGGATGTCTAAAGAAGCTAGAGGGAAGAAAAAAAGAAAAAAAGAAAAAAAAGGTCTGGGATAAAGAATATACCAATTCATATCAGAACCTAAAAGAGATTGGATATTTGAAAAGCTGCTTTTCATTACACACAATCCAGAATTGCATAATATTAATAAGCTAGATCCAAAAAAACTCCACATGAGAATTAAAGACTGTTTAGATAGCATAAGAATCTGCATAAGACACACACAAAGGCATCACACTTTTAAAATGTTCAACATGCTTCAATCGGTGAAGGGTGGCATGTTTCCCCAAATTTCCATTAGAGATCTGAGGCAAAGTCAAATTGGTCAAATAAAAATATATCATAAATCTCTAAGAAATGGCTGACATTTATTTGATTAAAGTCATAGGCAGTTTGGGGAATGGTTTAGTATTTTCCTAAGATACCCAAGCCGAAGTATGATGGTCAAGTACCTTGATACCTTTACTCAAAGAATGTGAATCAGCACTTCCAGAGCAGGCAGACTTCATTAAGTGGGTTTAAATATCTGATTACACAGCAGTTGTAGCCATGAATTCCCAGCATGCAGGTTTAAGTGCCCAATTTAGGCTCACACAGAATGTTTCTCTCTTCTCCCCCTTTCATAATCATCAAATATTACAGACACAGAGAGAAGCCCTCAAGCAAGCCTTTAGCACAGGAAAGACCAAGTAAAATGGATTCACTTCTCTACTCAAGCAAGAACTTATCCTCCCAAAGCCAAAACTGGAAATTGAGATGCAGTCACAGTGAAGAGTCATTGCTGAGAAGGGACCCTGGCAAGCTGAAAGTTGTAATGATGCCAAAATGTGGCAAGGATAATCACTCATGGCAATCTGCTATCCATGACTATCAATTAATGATCGTTTAAAAGAAATTTAAAATAGTTAATTATTTCATTATAAAATATTGCTTTGATTTTAAAGTTAGCTTTTGCATTCTTTTCATCAAATTGCTTTTAACTTGGCTCACCCCTCAACCCAGTTTTAACTGAGAAATTTTAACCTTAAAGTTTTCATTCTCAATGTGATTTGCTCAATTAGAGCAATAAATATGGGGTGGGGCACCAGAACATTCTCTTAGAATCCATGGATAGCCAACTTTTTTTCTCACAGAATTCAGGTATCATTACAACCATTCCCTAGCTCTGTGCTTGGGGACAGTTAAAACCTTTTGGTGGGAGTAGTATTCTTGCTTTCTGGAGTCTGTCTGTGTATTTGGTGAGGCTGTGAAGAGGGCTGGGGAGAAGGTGATGCTCGGATTTGTGGGCTGTGATCATTAGAATGAGATTCCTCTTTTTTTTCTCTCTGTCCTTGTAGTTTTTCTTTCTTTTTTTCTGTACCACTGTAAAATAAAGTATAACATGGGACAACATATATTTAAACAAATAAAAATAGAACAAATAATGGAGAAAGTAATTATAAGTCAATATCCTAAATCATTGCTAGTACAATTTACAGTTTTCATTTGATAAATACTTTGTTAGAAATTCTGCAAGCTATTAATATCTTCAGTGATAAATTTCTAAGAACTCTAAGGTAACATAACCAATGAAAATAGCTCCTTGTACCCAAAACAGCCTGTAATGCACTGTACATCTTGGGAGATTTTGGGGAAACAGAAGAGCTGTCAGCTGATTTCAATGTATGCAAACCAGAGCATGGGTGGCATTTCACCACTCCTGTGAGACACACTGGCTTGATGCTCACAGCACACTGCATGATCTTCCATGGGCACTGGGTTATTCTCTAATTACCACTTATCCTGTATACATTTGCTCCTACCAATTAAGTTTTTAATTTGCAAAGTCAACTGTGTTTTTCTCAAATCTGCTTATGCCAGTTACAGTGACTATTTTACTGATGTTTCCTAAATCCATAGAAAATTGACAAAATATTTATAAAGGAAAACTGTGATTTCTACAAAAACTAAGCTTCAATATTCTGAAAAAAATTACATGAAAATGAATGGTAATGTTAAGTTTTCTGGAAGTGGAACAGTTATAAAATGCTAAGAAAAAATACAAAATGGGTTATAATTCATATTTTCTTTTTTAAAAAAGTATTTACTTACTTATTTCAGATAGAGACAGAACTTGAGAGAGAAAGGCAAGGCAATACAGAAAGGGAGAGAGACAGAAAGACACCTGAAGCACAGCTACACTAATTATGAAGACTCCCTTCTGCAGGTGGGGACCAGGGACTTGAACCAAGGTCTTTGTATATGATAAAGTGTGGGCTTAACCAGATGCACCACCATCCAACTTCCTCTACTACACCCCCCCCCCTTTTTTTTTTTGCTATTGCTGGGGCTCTGGGCCTTCACAATGAATCCACTGCTCCCAATGGCCTTTTTTTCTTTTTCCTTTTTCCCTAATTTTTATTTGATACAACAGAGAGTAATTGAAAGAGGTGAGAAAGATAAAAAACAGAAAGAGGAAAAAAAAAGACATCTGCAGACCTGCTTCACTGCTTGTGAAGCATCCTCCCTTGCATGTGGAGAGCAGGTGCTCGAACTCGGGTCCATGTGCAAAGTAAAATGTGCTCAAATGGGTGCACCACCACCTGGCCCCCTATAATCCACATTATATTTTTTTAATTTAACCTTTAAAATTAAACCTATAAAAATTAGTTATGGGAAATACTTCATGCAGGTAGACAACAGTCTAGCTAAGATGCCTATTTAGAAGATGCTAGCATTTGGAAAAAACAAAAACAAACAAACAAACAACCCTCACAAAAGAATACAGTAAGCTGACAAAAGAATACATTAGAGTAGGGGGTCAGAGACTTCCCTGGACAGACAACCCCACCAATGTGTCCTGGAGCTCTGCTTCCCGAGAGCCCTTCCCCAATAGGGAAAGAGAGAGAGACAGGCTGGGAGTATGGATCGACCTGTCAATGCCCATGTTCAGCGTGGAAGCAATTACAGAAGCCAGACCTTCAACCTTCTACATCCCACAAGGACCCTGGGTCCATGCTCCCAGAGGGTTAAAGAATAGTAAAGCTATAAGGGGAGGGGAGGGGATACAGAGTTCTGGTGGTGGGAATTGTGTGAAGTTGTACCCCTCTTATCCTATAGTTTAGTCAATGTTTCCTTTTTATAAATAAAAATTAAAAAAAAAAAGAATAGGGGGTCAGGCAGTGGCCCACCCAATTAGGCACAGATTACCATGCACAAGGACTTCAGGCTTAAGCCCCTATTCCTCACCTGCAGGATGGTGTGTGTGTGTGGAGGGGTGTGTGTGTGTGTGTGTGTGTGGGTGTGTGTTCAAGAGTGGGGAAGCAGGAATGGAGGTGTCTTTCTCCTACTCTATCTCCTCTCACCTCTCAATTTCTCTCTGCTCTCTGTCCTATCAAATATGATAGAAAGAAAAGGAAAAAAAAGGAAAAAATGGCCACCATGAGCGGTGAATTCATAGTGCAGGTACAGAGCTCCAGCAATAACCCTGGTGACAATGAAAACAGAGAGAGAGAGAGAGAGAGAGAGAGAGAGAAGGAGAGGATATACTTAGTGTACTGTTTTGTTGTGTGAGAGACCCAGGTTCAATTCACCTCTAAATACACTGATCTGGAGCTTTTCATCTCTCTTAACCTTTGCCTCTCAAAATTAAAAAGAAAAAAAAACATCATAAAGAGAAAAAGAATGTATGTGAATATATTTTAAAGTAAAAGATTTAAGATATTTATGTTGAAGGCCAGGGATGTGGCTGAGAGGGAGAGCATGTATCCTCCATGTATGAGAACCTGAGGCTGTTTGCCTGGTACCCTCCTCCCCCCCAAATTAAGTAAGAAAGATACTTATGTATAAACTTTTATGATACGCTTTGACTCTTGATTACCAAATCACATGCCATTCTCAATCATAATGGAGGAAAGAGCTTACATTGCACAATTTGGATAATATCATAAAACAGGTGGAATCAAGGCTTAAATTCTAGGGTTGAAAAAATAAAAAAGGTATCAACTGTCTATACTTTGTAATCAAAGGATATTTTGCAATATGACTATAAAGTGCAATATATACAATCTAAGAATATTTTAAAACAAATATAAACAATACATAAAATTAACTAATAGCAATAATTATTAATAACATTAAAATATAATTCTGTTGGTAAGACTTCTCAATCTGATTCAGTTCTGCTATCTTTTTTATTCCAGGTTGATTCGTGACTTGTTCACTTTTTATAGTATTACTTAAAAAATACAGTTCTGGGAGTTGGGCGGTAGCACAGTGGGTTGAGCTCAGGTGGCACAAAGTGCAATGACCGGCATAAGGATTCTGGTTCGAGCCCCGAGTACCCCACCTGCAGGGGAGTCGCTTCACAGGCGGTGAAGCAAGTCTGCAGGTGTCTATCTTTCTCTCCCTCTCTCTGTCTTCCCCTCCTCTCTCCATTTCTCTCTGTCCTAGCCAACAACGACAACATCAATAACAACAATAACTACAACAATAAAACAACAGGGGCAACAAAAGAGAATAAATAAATATTTTTTTTAAATATAGTTCTGTGGGAGTCGGGCGGTAGCATAGCAGGTTAAGCATGGGTGGCGCAAAGTGCAAGGACTGGTGTGAGGATACCGGTTCAAGCCCCTGGTTCCCCACCTGCAGGGGAGTCCCTTCACAAGCGGTGAAGCAGGTCTGCAGGTATCTTTCTCTCCCCTCTGTCTTCCCCTCCTCTCTCCATTTCTCTCTGTCCTATCCAACAACAACATCAATAACAAAAACAATAATAACTACAACAATAAAACAAGAAGGGCAACAAAAGGTAATAAAGTAAGTATTTTAAAAAAATAAAATAAATAAAGTTCTATCTAAAATATGTCAGGCTAACTCTGAAATTTGAAATTGAGTTGGAAATTTCTTTTTCTTGCCAGTCTTCAAATTACTGAATGCATAGGCCACTAGTCTTATGTGGAACACTAGCAACAGAGATTTTCCTGGAGCTGGTAAGATAGCCCACCTGGGTAGATGCTTCCTTCGCTATGCATGTTACCTGGGTTCAAGCCTAGCCCTCCTGTAATGGGGAAAATTTTGCTGCTCTGGTGTTTTCCTTATCTGCCTGTTGCTTTATCTGTCTGAAAAAAAAAAGTTAGCCCACAGTGATAAAGTCCTGGTGACATCAACAGTAATAATGGGGGGGGGGGGGGGGTTGGTTTATTTAAAAGTAAAATAGAGTCCCTGCATAATGAATAGCAAACTTGACTAACCTTAGCTGAGTCACTGCTATGCATACAACTGAGCATTGTGCAGAACAATGGCATGTAAGCAAATAGAGTAGATTCAAACTATGACTGAAAATGAGGAAGTCTATTAAAGGCTGTATTTTTTACAGGCTATGTATTTTTCTACTGTGTTTCCTTATAATTTGTTCTTTTTGTTCTCCTGAAAAGTGGAAGGCAAGTAATAGTAAAATGTTCATGCTCTGGAGGAGAAAGTTTATATTCTGAAGACTGAATGTTAGAAGGGACTTCTACAAGGCCTAAAGATTGTGTCGTTCCTTTACCATTACTGTAGCCAACTGTTTGGTTAACATCTATAAATCCATACCGATGAATAATTCAGTCTCTGGCATTATTTTATTGAGGCAACCATTTTCCGTCAATACATTTAAAGTATTATTCTATTACTTAAGGTTTTTTCCTCAATCATTCTTTGAAGAAAATAGTTGTAAGATTATGTAGTTGATCTCTTCTGGTCTCTTCAAGTTCTACATGGAATAATTTGCTAGGAATTACACAAAAGCAGAAAAACCCTGTAAGCAGTTTTATTAGAGGAATAGCTTTAATTAACTAATGATGAAAATAATATATATAATCTAAATCTGAAATCCATTGCAACTTTTATACTGTAGAACTGCCACAACCCTCCTGCCCACTGTCCCTTAACACATACAAAGTACTGTTACTATTCTAAATTAAGCCTTAACTTTAAAATAATCATAGACAAAATTTTAAGAGTGCCTAAATTCTCAGTAATATAAATATATTAAAGACTGTATAAAATGCTGTCAAATGTATGTGCTTGGAAAATTAACTTGTATGATTACATAGTGCTATTTATCTTAGAAACAAATGCTTATTCCAAAGAAGCAAAACCACTTTTGCACTCTAGTAAGAATCAAAAGCTTCCTGACAGAACTTGATAGGTGTGATGAATGTCTCTACCTCATGAGTTAAATAATTTTTAAAAATGTTCATTTTAATTCCATACAGTTCTATTTCCAATTCTTTTTAAAAGTAGGCAGAGTTGCCACATTCAGATAATTTTGCAGTGTCAGCTTCCCCTCCTCCTCCCTTAAAATCAATACCTTTTAGCAGCAGATGAAAATGTTTCTTTTCTTGCAATTGAGACAGGGCTGGTATGACTTGGCTTTCTGTTTGCACTACTTCCATTTGTTATGCAGGACAGGGAAATAGCTTCCCGAAGGCCTGGCTGACCTAAAGTGGTTAAAAACAAAACAAACAAAACTTTCACTTAAACTTCAAGATGTTTCTCAAAGCTGGAAGCTATAGAGCTTGAGTGCAGTAGTGTTCATGTAGTATATGATGATGTTATGGTCCCCAGAAGTCACCTTGTCAAGAGTCCTTATCAAAGCCATGGCTGACTGCCACTGTGCAGCCAGACTGAATGGCCTGCACTTCACACATAGAGACTCAAAGTATAGCACAAATCCTCATGTCAACTCAAGGTTCTATCGAAATCCCATCAATTAGAAATCCAAGAAACCATAAATCTTGAATTTTAGAATGTTATTCCTTATAAATAAAGCCCAAGAATATAAAGTAACCTTTGTTTCCCCTTCATTCTTTCTCCACTTGTACAGTAAAAAATTAGAATAAATGTTATGATGGTATGGTCAGGAAGACTCACAGTCATATGATAAAACAGCCATATCTATTAATGGCAAGTTTATTTAAGAGATGTAGACAAATATATTCATATACAGTAAGGTACAATAATCCCCCAACTACACTAATATCAACGACCATCAGATCTAGTCTAACAAACGACTTCTTTCTTATCAGTTTTTTTTCCTTTTACTGTATGACAAAGAACTCATAAAATTCATCATCTTAACAACTTGAAAGTATACACTCCAGAGATATTTTGTATATTCACAGTGCTGTACAATTATCACCACTATTCAGTTCCACAATCATTATTCCAAACAGAAACCCTGGAGTGAATAGTGGTCACTCCCCTTCTCTCCTGCAAGTCCTGGTCAACCAACAATCTGGGCTGGCTCTCTAGAGCTTCCAATTCTGAACATTCCTCTTTGATGGGCTCATATAATACATTCTCTTATGTCTCTGCTTCTGCTTAGCAAAATGCTTTCAAGATTCATTCACATGATAGCATGTGTGAGTGTTTTTTTTTTTTTTAACTTCATGGCTGAATAACAGTCTATTTTATGAATACATAGTATTTTTGCTTATCCATTTATCTACTGATGAATATTCGGTTGTATCCACCTTTTCAACTTATTGTAAGTGATACTACCACGAACAGATTTTAATTTAAATACCATTTAAAAATATGTAATTAGAAAGCTGAGGGAGATATAAGGGTTATGTAAAAAGGACTCAGATGCCTGAGGCTCCAAAGTCCCAGGTTCAATCCCCTGCACCAGCATAAACCAAAGCTGAGTACTGTTGTGTCTCTCCCTCTCCTTCTCTTTCTCTCATTAAAACGAACTACATTTAAAAAAATAAACAAATAAAAAACTGCTGCATATTGTGACTACTGTCTATTTAACTTTCTGAGAAACTAAAACATAGGATGTATACCACTTCACAATATTACAAGAGCAAGACAGGAGGGTTCTAATTTCATTACAACTTTGCCACTTACTACCTTTACTTTTATTTAAATTTATTTTTTATTTGTGATTAATATTAGAAGACTATACGGTTACAATGTATACTTACACATCAAAGTTCTGTATCCCCACCATCCCAAAGATAACCACCAGAGTTCAAGTCTTAGCAACTGTCTGTTTACTTTTTTTCCTTCAAATTTATGTGTATCACATCTCTAGATTCCACATATGAGTGAAACCATTCGTTATCTTTACTTTTCGATTTTTAATTAGTCATACTGGTGGACTTCTTAAAAAATTATTTGTTGGGGCCAGAAAGTGGTGCACCCAGCTGAGCATACCTGTTACCATGTGCAAGGACCTGGGTTCAATCCCCTGATCCCTACCTGTGTGGTGAAGCAGGGATGCAGGTAGCTCTCTGTCTCCCCTCCCTTCTCAATTTCTCTGTCCTACCAAGTAAAAGAAAAAGAAAAAATAAAATATGTATTATTTCATGAGGACAAGAAAGTTGAACCAGAGCACCACTCTGGTTCATGCAATGTTGGGGCTTGAACTCAGGACCTCGTTTCGGAATCTAATACTTTTGTCACTACAGCACCTCCTGAGTTACCATCTCATTGGTATTGTTAGCTCATCTTGGTTCTGATTTGCATTCCCCTAAAGATGAGACAGACTATTTTACTGAGTTTGCTTGCAATTTGCGTATCTTCTTTGAAGAAATAAGTCTGCAAGTCCTTTGCTGGTTTTTGATAGGACACAATGTGAACTGTCATAATATTCTCTCTTAATTCTTATATTTCTGTACAGTTGGTGCTAATATCTCCACTTTCCTGATTTGGGCTGTTCATTAATTACTTAGTCACTCTAGCTATAGGTTTAAGTTTACTAATTTTTTTCCAAAAAAAAAACAACTTTTGGTTTTGTTGATTCTGTTACCTATCTCAAAATCTTCATTATTTCCTTCCTTCTACCAGTATTGTGTTTAGTTTCATTTTCTAGTTTCTTAAAGCTAAAATTAGATGACTGCTCTTCCTTTCTTCCTTATTTCCTTTCTTTTTTAAAATTTCTTTATTTATTGGATAGAGACAGCCAGAAATCAAAAGGATAGGGGGCTATAGAGAGGGAAAGAGACAGAGAGATACCTGCAGTACTGCCTCACCACTTGCAAAGTTTCCCTCCTGTAGGTAGAGAATGGGAGCTTAAACCCAGGTAATGTGTACTCAACCAAGTGTGCCACCATCCAGCCTCAGCTTTTTTTTTTTTTAATTTCTTTATTGGGGAATTAGTGTTTTACATTCGACAGTAAATAGAATCGTTTGTACATGCATAACATTTCCCCAGTTTTCCATATAACAATACAACCAGCTCTTTTCTTTTTTAATGTCGGCACTTACTGCTACAAATTCTTCTCTGAGCACTGCTTTTGCTGTATCAATAGACGTCTTTTAAATACCAATATTCATCACTAGATAAAACAGTTTACAACTGACTTCCCACTTTCTTTCAATATTGCAAACCTCAATTAAAAAAAAAAAGACCAATCACTCTAATAGGATAGCTATTATAAAAACAAAATATCCTACCAAAATGATAGTGTGACGGGATGGTAGAAAAACAGTTATGTATATGTAATAAAAATATTCTATAAAATGGCAGTTTCTATGGAAAAGTTTTAGTTGCTCCTCCAAAAGGTAAACATGGGATGACCACATGGTTCAATAATTCCACCTCTACATATACAGGACCTCCAAAAGAACTGAAAGCAAGGAATCAAGCAGCAGGTCTACACCACTGGATTAGAGTGGTAAATTTTATTGTGCATATTTTCTTTGGTTTAAATTTAAAATCTAGTTAAAGAAAAGTAAACACATCACCAGTTCAGTTCTTCAAATGGTTCCAAGACATTTTGTGGACTATTCATCTTCACGTGACAGATGGCAGTGTGTACCTGACAGTCTTCACCAGCCTTAGCAGGACTATTTACATCCTAGATAATCGGGCCAGTAAGCTGCGGCATTGTGACTACATTATCTAAAGTGCCTCTTTTAGTTGCAGCTATTACCACCATTTATAATGGTGTGTAACTTGATCTGGTGAGTTTCTGTTTTGTAACACTTATATGTATACCTATGTTTGTATGGGTCAGTGTGTTAGGTACACTGAAATCACTTAACATCTGTTTAACAAAATAAAGACATTTGCTACTACTGCCTCAAATTTCTCTTCTGGATGATGTTCAGTTTATTCTCCTTTCTTGTAGTGTCAGAGTGATCTTTCTGCTACATGCTTTGAATTTAATATGCCATCAATTGTAAGATGAATACCACTAGAAAGAACTGTTGTTTATGAGAACCTAATATATAATTAACTGTGAGATGCACTGATTTCAGAGACATAAAAATACAAGAAATGCAGGCATCACAGAATTAATGGATTACCTGTAAATCTGCCTGTCACTTCTCCATTTAAAATCCTTTAATGACTCTCCAGTGCCCTGAGGATAAAAGCTAAGTTTCTCAGCAAGGCATAAGAAAAGCATTCAGTGTGGCCCTACCTACTAGTCAAGGCTCATTTCTCAACACTCCCAGCCTCACGCTTCAAGTCTCAGTTTATTTTGAACTCCTAAGCTATGTACTTGCACCCTGAGCTTTTCTACTTGGTTGGTCCCCCTCTCCGGCACACAAGTTACCCCCACTGCCAAAATTAGCATGTATTCACCACCCATCTACCCATTACGCACTCACTCAGTCAGGAAGTATTACAGTCCTGGTCTTGTGTTTACAAAAGAGTACAGAGGTAGTCACTGGAACCACGGAGTTCAAAGTCTTGTGAACAGTGTCAGGGAAATACAAAGAATAGACACATAATTCTGTTAAGATGATTAGGGGCAGAGTTCAATTTTGGCTTCCTAGAAAAAACACAGAACAAAGACTTAAAAGGTAAGGGAGAGATAGTCAGGTAACAGGGAAGTGGTAAGATTCTGGGATCCTATCCCAGTGTGGGTAAAGAGAAAGAACTGAGAGTGTGTGTGTGTGTGTGTGTGTGTGTGTGTGTGTGTGTGTGTGTGTGTGTGTGTGTGTGCGCGCGCGCGCGCGCGCGTGCGTGCGTGTGTGTGTGTGTGTGTGTTGGAGGTGGGGGCACTGAGTGAAGCTCTTTGATGCGGTGTCTTTGATGCGGTGAGAATGCTGAGCAAGAGAGAACAGAGTCCAGATTGGAAAGGGGGAGAGGTAATGAAGGGCCAGACCATGGAAACTATCTGCAGAAGACAGAGACCAATAGAGGATTTTAAGCTGGGGGAAGGGTGGGGGGAAGTCTGCACACTATTTCCATCTTTGTGAAAGCCTGCTGGTGGCTCTGTGAAGAGCAGATGGCAGCACAAGATGGTGCAGATCCGAGACAGAGGAGCCAGGCAGCATGAATGGCATGAGGTGGCAGTTTTAACATTTAGGACTTAAAGACCGTATGTTCAGTTGAAAGACATTTTCTATTTATGAAATCTGAAGGACATACAAGCATAACAGTCCAGTCAGTACACAAGTAAGTCTGAAGTGCTGAAGTGCTGCTCTTTCCCTTTTTTCCTGACCAAAGCACTACTTGGCTTCAGCTATTGGTGATGCTGGCATGGAACCTAGGCTCTGCAGAATCAAATCCTGTGCGCTACCACTGAACTACCCCCTTAGTCCTGAATACAGGCAGACAAATTGGTGAATGGTTGGAGTAAGTGGCTGTTAATACCATGAAGGCAAAATGTGGAGCCTGTCTCCTGCAAGTTTTCATATCTACCCTAGGGACTCTTCTAGCACTCTTAGCACTTTTATTATCATTTATCAGTTTTATCAGGGGTCTACTGGGGGCAGTCTTTATTATTTCTTTATTTTTACACCTAAAACAGTGAAGTACACTGAAAAGAAAACAACTGCATGTGAGGGATGTAGAGTATATTAATTACAGGCATCCTCCCAAGGATGTTACATCCCGAGAGGGACTTCCTGTTATTACTCTAGTTTTGCTGATAAAGAAACTGAAGTCTACAGAGATGAATAACATGTTTAAGGTTAGCAGGTAAGCCAAGAGGAATGATTCTGCCTAGTGGAGAGAGACCTTCTCAACTGTGCTGGCACAACAGGCAAGAATTCATCAGTTTGGGGACAGGAAATTCTTTTTTTTTCTTTTGGGGGGGTGACAGGAAATTCTAAGCAGAGGGTAATGCAAGTTATCTAGGCCCCTGGATACTCACATAAACAGCAAGAAAAGATCAAATGAAGGTTTTCATGGTCAAGCCAATAGTTTAACTTAAGACAACTCTCCCTAGTGTGTGGATAAGAGTGAACTGATAACTCAAAGTAGAGACAGGAAGTTAAAAAAAGGCAGAGTCAGCAAACAGAGAAAAGAATTGTACATGAATTTTTAATTGAAAGGTATAAAATTTGAGCTGGGGAGTGAGAATAGTTCTGCAAAAGACTTCCACGCCTGAGGCCCTGAGATGCTAGGTTCAATCCCCAACACCACCATAAGTCAGAGCTGAGTAAGGCTATATTCTTCCAAATGTAGACAATAAGGAAATTAAAAGAAATGGACACAAAAACAATGTCTGTAGCCACACAAATTTTATAACAAGATTGCATCATTGGGGGGGGGGGTGTGCACGCACGTGCGCGTTTGCAAGCACGTTCATATATACATTCCGTTTCTCCAGGGCTTGGGTATTATTTACTTTGAGCTGCAACCCTTTCTAAGATTAGCTGATAAGACTGCACAGCAACAGTGACCTTTATACACCAAAGGTACAAAAGCAGTTCCATTCTGAGCAGCAACAGGGCTAAAGAGAGATTTAGGCCAAAAGTCTGTAAACCAAAAATACTAATTTAGTTTATTTACAGTGGAAACTATTTTAACACCAGGTTTAAAGGCAAATAATAATTTTTACATTGCATCAGGACAAGAATATAATCATCATGATGGCTTCTATTCCTTAATGACAGACAAAAGCACATGCCTTTTCACATACCTTGGCTTACTCCTAAATGCAATATACTCCTAAATGATATATAATGTTATATATTCAAATTATTGCTACACTTGCTAATTACTGCTACCTTCTTGCTACACTCATCCAGACTATTTTCCTCCTTACACCTCTTCTCCCAATCTCACCTTCTAATGTACAGCTTCTACACCTTCCTATTTGTATAGCTATCTGTTTCCCTCATTTGTCTAACAAATGTTTACTAAGGAATCTCCAGGCTAGCTAGATTTTAAAAAACTGCCTCATCTTCAAATATCTTATAATCCAGCAGTATTAACAAATTATATATGTAATACATGCATATATACCAGAAGAGACATTCAAATAAAATTTCAAAACATTCCAAGTAGATATCAAAATTATAAAAATCATTTTCAGGAAATAATTCAGTCTTGAAGGACAGGAATGCTCTGGTCAGGAGAAAAGTCCAGCTCATCTGTGAAGCATAACTCTTTACTCAGAGTCCCACTCATATGCCCCACAAATGCAGTTCTTCTGTCTCCTCACACTTTCAGGCTCCCACCACCTTTTCCAGTTTCTGCTGGCTCTGCTTCACTCTTTTACAAGACAGAGAACTAGTCCCCCTCCATCACCCATTTTATTCTTTCCATTTGGAAAGTTATCTACACATGTCTCTTATGCTGTTGTCTCAGAAGAAGCTGCTAATTTAGTCCTTCTAAAATTATATTTTATTGGGAAGTTAATGGTTTAGAGTCTATCTTTAACACAGAGCCAGTCTCTCATCTCCCTATGACTTTTGTCTAGGAAACCCAACAGGACCCCAATGTCCCTTTATCTTGTCCCTTTCCCTCATTCCCTAGAGTCCTTTGGTGAACTAGGTCATACCCAGTCCAAGACTTTCACCTTATGTCCTTCCTTACTGTCCATTATTCTTTAAGTTCTATCCATAAAGTGATATCATTTGGTATTGATCTTTCTCTTTCAAGCCTGTCTCACTCAATATGATGCCTTTGAGTTCTAACCTTGATACTGCAAAGGAAATGGCCTCATCACTTTTAACAGCTTCATAGAAATCCAATACATACATGTATTACAACTTCCTTAGACATTCATCTGTTGTTGGTTATCTAGGTTTTTTTCTACATTTGGGTTATTACAAGCCGTGCTGCTATGAGCATTACTGTGCAAAGGTCTTTTAGGATAGATTTGCCCCTCTCCCCATAAGTCTCTAGGACAGAAATTACTAGATTATAAGGTGGATCCATTTCTAGATTTCTGGTGAATTCTCACCAGCCAAAGGAGAGCTGCTTCCCCCACCCCTGCCACAACTTCTCAAACAGTTGATGTTTGTCTTTTCTAATGTATGACATTCTTACAGGTGTAAAATAGTATCTCACTGTTTTTATTTGATCTCCCTAATGATCAGATTCCACTCACCATAGAGCAAAAACAATAAAATACCTAGGGATAAACCTAACAAAGGAAGTGAAAGATCTTTATACTGAAAACTTTGAGACACTTCTCAAGGAAACAGAAGAAGATACAAACAAGTGGAAAGACATCCTATGTTTATGAATTACAAGAAGTAACAGGCCAGGTGATGGAGCACCTGGTTGAGCGTTCATGTTACAGTATACAAGGACCGAGGTTCCAGCTGCCGGTCCCCACCTGCAGAGGGAAAGCTTTGCAAGTGGTAAAGAAAGGCTGCAGGTATCTCCCTGTCTCTCTCCTTCTCTACCACCACCTACCCTTTGATTTCTGACTGTCTTTATCCAATAAATAAATATAATAATTTTTTTAAAAAAAATAAGTAACATTGTCACAATGACTATTCTATCCAGAACCATATACAAATTTAACACAATCCCTATCAAGGTGCCAGAAAATTTTTTCAAGAGAGTAGAAAAGGGGAGTCGAGCAGTAGAGCAGCGGGTTAAGTGCACGTGGCGTAAAGCACAAGGACCAGTGTAAGGATCCCGGTTCCAGCCCCCGGGTCCCCACCTGCAGGCGAGTCGCTTCACAGGCAGTAAAGCAGGTCTGCAGGTGTCTGTCTTTCTCTCCCACTCTCTGTCTTCCCCTCCTCTCTCCATTTCTCTCTGTCCTATCCAACAACGACAACATCAATAACTACAACAATAAAAAAAAAACAATAAGAATGAAAAAACTACAACAATAAAGAAAGGCAACAAAAGGGAATAAATAAATATTTTAAAAAATGAGAGAGTAGAAAAAAAAGATATAAAAGTTTATCTGGAGACAGAAAATACCCAACAGAGCCAAAGTATCCTGTGAGAAAAGAGCAAGAATGGAGGCACCATGCTTCCTGACCTCAAAACACTGTGGAGTCATTATAATCAAAATGGCCTGATAGTAGAACTAAAAATAGACAGACAGACGAGTGGAACAGAAATAAGAGCCCAAAAATCAAGCCTACACCTACTGTGAACTAATTTTTGACAATGCAGTCCAAAATATCAAGTGAAAAGAGGAAAGCCTCATTAACAAGTGGCATTAGGAAAACTGGATGACACACAGAAGAATAAAACTGGACCGCCAAATTTCATCATATACAAAAGTTAGCTCTAGGTGGATATAAGATTTAAAAGTTAGGCTAGAAATCATCAAATACTTAGAAGAAAACATAGGCAGAATTCTCTTCCATATAAGTTTTTACAACATCTTCACTGATTCAAGTCCAATTGCCAGGAAAACAAAAGTGAAAATAAACCAATGGGACTACATCAAACTGAAAAGCTTCTGCACAGCAAAGAGAACTACCTCTTGGAGTGGAAGAAAGTCTTTATGTCATACACTGAACAAATAACTCTCCAAACTCAGCAATAAAAAGACAAGCAAATGCCACTGTAAAATGGGGGGGGGGGGGGAGAGGAGATATGGGCAGAATCTTCTCCAAAGAAAAGATCCAAAGGGCCAACAGATATATGGAAAGCAATTTTAGTCCTTTTAACTCTTGGTCACCCTAAGAACAATGTTTTAAAGTATGCTGTACGTAGACGCAAGGAAGCAATCAACTCTCATATTGGAATGGAACTCTGTGGCTGACTATTCGGCCTGAGGTCACATCAACCAGAGATAGTAGCCCTGTCCCTAACCAGTATTTCATTTTTAGCAGTTTCAGTTACCTATAGTGAGATATTATGAGAGAACATTTACATCCTTGTACCAGAGTATTCTGATAGAACTGGTCTATTTTCTAGCTGCTAATTTCTTGCTGAGCCTAATCTGTAATTAAACCTTTATCATAGGTGTAGGCAAGTGTGTATAGGAAGAGCAGTATGTGTGGTGTTTGGCATTATGTATAGCTGCAGGCCAGGCATCCACGGGAGGGTGGGGGTCTTAGAGCATGCCCCTATGGGTTATAGGCAGGGTACTGTTTTACTTTTATATATCAATAGCAGCTTCCAAGTCTTTGATCTGTTGTCAAAATAATAAGGTACTCTCTCATCCCAAATTAATGAGTCATTTTAGCTCAAGGGCCCCACCAAGGAAATTACACGTTTCCAACCTGGCTGGTGTGATTTACTTATCAACGCTATTTACAGCAAACCAGTGACAACCCTGTCTTCTCTCAAATGTTATGGGGAGTGAGAGCCAAATGATACAGATCTGTGCCTGTGTACCTCCCCAGATGCTACATAATTAGAAATGTTTCTTTTGGAGACCTGACATCTTCTACACTTCAATTTTGCCTCTGGGTTCTCTCATTTCTCAAGTAATGGGTTATAATGCTTGATACTTTGGGTTTGCCAGCAGTTTCCTGGTTTGAAATGACTGATTCCCACCTTCAGATAAGTATGACTCCTTAGCTCATATGCCATTGTATACTAACAGCTTGTATTCACATAATGCCACTGGGCTGTATGCTCAAATTACCTTCATTTGGTCACCCCATGAGGTCTTAATGGATTTCCCAGGCACCAGCTGTGATACAATTTGTTTTCCTGGCAGTTAAAGCTGCCAAAGTGTTCCCTGGGCCTTCCCTTCAGCTCCAAAGTACAGGTATTTTTTTTTTCTTTTGGCAGAGATTCAAGTTGCAACTGGTGCAAAAATTACAAACATATACTGTCAATAGGAAAGAATTTGCTTTAAAAAAGTGAGCAGGTATATGAGAAAGTTAGGCTGACTTGCTACCTTAAAAACTATTGGGAAAACACCCTACCTCAGTTAAGTGTCTGGCATGATAGACTCCAGAGAAAAGAGGGATTTGGTTCTTAATGCTGCTAGCAAACTGGAGACGATGAACTAAAAATACTGAAATAACTAGTCCAGGAGTGTTTCTGATTTCTGCATTTACTAAATAGCAACACTATTATGAAGTGACACCAGGAATGCCAGTTAGGCATCAGCTAAATTAACAATGACTTTTAACTATACCTGAAGCCAAGTCATGCTCCCTGTACCACCATATGAAGCAAAACTAATCATCTTCATCAGAAAGGAAGCTGACTATAACTTTTAACAGCTCCCAAAAGTCTCGACATCCCCATTTTTCCAGGTTAGCTTAACCTTTAAAAAAAAAAAAAATCCTCTAAAAATGTACATGCCTTAAGAGAAGAGATTACTGGTCTGTCATTAATTTTTGTGAACATGAATACTGTATATTCTAATTTCAGAGAGCTAAAAATTTCACATTTTAGGTAAAAATTTTCATAGTATCAGAAGTGTCACCAGATTAAAAAATTATTCTACTTTTCAATTGAAAAAAAATACAAAGCCATTACAATTTCATTATTTGGGTATTTCATAAAATACTCATTTATTGTAGAATACTTTGTTTAACCATGGAAAGTAAAGTGGAGGTGCTCCAAGGGTAGTGGGAAGGTATTGCTGTGTTTCTCCTCTACATCTGTCCCCTTTCCCCCTTTCTCTCTAAAATAAAAGATAAAAATTTGACCTAGGGAAGCCACTCAACAGAGGCATCACATATGTGTGGGATAAAAAAAAAAAAACCTTAAATACTTTTCTTAAAATGCTTGTTTCATTATAGATAAAACTCTTCTTGATGTCAAAGTTGGCCAACTATGTTTAATTACTTACTATGCAATGCTGGGGGGAATGAACCCGGGACCTGGTGCATGGTAAAGGCCACTTTTCAAAGTTTACCTTCTCTGTAAAGTCCATACACATCAATCTGCATACTCATTTTCCCCTAACTACTCCAGAAATTATCTTTGAGAAATAATTTGTCCTGGTTTGATCTTGGCAGTTCTCAAACTTACTTCTTTCTGTGGGCTTCCATTCCCTTCTCTATTCCAGACACTGACTCCTTTTTTTTCTTTTTAAACCAAACCAGAAGCTGCCTCTTAAAAGGCATCAGTGTCTCCTAAAGAAAAAGTGATAAATTGAAACTATTCTTCAATTTTAGCATTCTCTTCTAGCTACAACCATTTTCCTTTCTCAGGCAAAGTTTTTGAAAGACTGGTTTTAGCTGCTGTTCTCAATTCCACAATTCACAGCTGCTACTGCTCAAAATATTGCAATTTGACCTGCAATCTATCACTCCATTAAAAATGCTTTTGGGGAGTCGGGCGGTAGCGCAGCGGGTTAAGCGCATGTGGCGCAAAGCGCAAGGAGGTGTAAGGATCCTGGTTCGAGGGCCCAGCTCCCCACCTGCAGGCGAGTCGCTTCACAAGCGGTGAAGCAGGTCTGCAGGTGTCTGTCTTTCTCTCCCCCTCTGTCTTTCCCTTTTCTCTCCATTTCTCTCTGTCCTATCCAACAACATCATCAATAATAACAACAATAACTACAACAACAATAAAAAAGACAACAAGGGCAAAAAAAGTAAATAAAATAAAAATGCTTTTGAAAAGGTTTCTAGGAGGCTGAGTGGTAGTGCACCTGGTTAATTGCATGCTATCGTGTGCAAGGACCTGGGTTCAAGTGCCTGGTCCCCACCTACAGGGGAAAGCTTCACAAATAGTGCTGTAGTGCTGCAGGTGTCTGTCTGTCTCTCTTTCTCTATCTCTATCTCCTCTCTCTCCTAACAAATTAAATAAAGTTAAAAAAAAAGTTAAAGAAAGATAAGGCTTATAACATTCTCCTAAGTGGTCAATCAAATAGTCACCTCTCAAGTCTTCCTTTTTGTGTTTTTGTTAACATCTTTGTGGCAGCTAGCAACATAACATGAATCACTCTCTGCTACGTTGAAATACTGAAGCTCACAAAGAAACTCTCCTGAATGTTGTTCTCATGCCATGCCCTCTATTTACAGCTTCAACTGTCAACTACAAAAGGCATAATCCCCAATTCTTATTGCTAACCAGTAAATGTTACTTTCAGGAGCACTAGACCCATAAGTAAGTTAAACCTATATCGATTATCTACAGATAAAATATACCTCAAACTCAGTATCCGAAAGTAGAATTCCTTGTTTTATCCATCTAATTCTGTTTCCTATGTCCTCCTTAACTATCTTCTACATAGGTAGAATCTAGGAGTTATTTAAGACTCCTCCCAAAGTTAATAGTTTGGACTGACATACTGAAGCAGAGGTAAGTCAGTAAATATCCTCATTTTTCCCATTGCCAAAGTGGGATAAACACACCTATATTCATCTACTCTGCCAAGAAATCAGTAAGGCACATGAAAAAACATGTTTACTATCTTGCTGAAGGTGACAGAATTAAACATTCTTTCTGGCTAGCTGAAGGAAGAGAAAGGTGCCCCAAATTCAGAGTAACAGGGCCCTTAGTCTGTTTCTCTCAAGCTGTGAATACTCCCAATATATGAAAGTTAAAACTCCTGCTGTATTTGCATTTGGCAGTAAGTTACAGAGCTTAAATTCTTCAGGACTCTCCTGACAACTGGTGAAAGGCTTATAAATGAAGCTTTAATGATTTTAGTCATTTCTGTAACAAA
Source organism: Erinaceus europaeus (assembly GCF_950295315.1). Taxonomy (NCBI): domain Eukaryota; kingdom Metazoa; phylum Chordata; class Mammalia; order Eulipotyphla; family Erinaceidae; genus Erinaceus; species Erinaceus europaeus. The sequence goes on along the minus strand of NC_080164.1, from coordinate 29,728,395 downwards.
AGGACTAATTTTGAAAGTATAATGAGTGCTTACCAGCTATGTTCAAGAAAGAGTGCTAAGTATGATGGAAAGCATAGAAGATTTAATTCCTGCACTCAGTATAGCTATTATCCAGAGTAATATCAAATTCACAAAACATACAATATAAAAGTCCCTAAGTATAATTAGTGGCAGTACACAAAATTTTCCAATTTAAAATAATAAATAACACACTCTCAGAATCTCTTGAGAATAAAGACAACAGAAATAAAAACTAACTACAAGTAATCCAAAAGAGAAAATAGATGTTCATATCCCCAATTTTAATGTCACCAAGAAAATGCATGTTTTATCTCAAAGAAAATGTTGCAAAATTCAAGTTTTTTTTCTCTTTTGGCAGGGATTCAAGTTGCAACTGGTGCAAAAATTACAAACATATACTGTCAAAAGGAAAGAATTTCCTTTAAAAAAAATGAGCAGGTATATGAGAAAGTTAGGCTGACTTGCTACCTTAAAAACTATTGGGAAAACACTTTACTCAGTTAAGTGTCTGGCATGATAGACTTCAGAGAAAAGAGAGATTTGGTTCTTAATGCTGCTAGCACACTGGACAGTGTGCTTCCTACTGTACAGCACACTTCATTACCTTTATTTGGTACTGGCTTTTTTACTGAGGCGACATGATCTTCAGAGATCGCAAGGCGTCTCAGAACATCAGCCAAAGCTGCCTTTAGCACAGTGATTTCATCTTCTTGTTGTTGAACTCGTAACTCAAGAGCTGAGAGGCGATCTTGAACATCAGAGGTACTTGCAGCAGAAATACTGTCATCTATAAAAGAAAATATTAAATATCTTTAAACTACTTAAAGATTTAATGAAAAATTAAAACTACAAAAGCCTAGTTGGGAGCAAGCCATCATTTTAACAAAGAGTTTTTGTAAATGGTTTACTAGAACTAATTAAAATAGTAAAAGTTAGTATCTCTGATGGGTAACAGAAGTTATTAAAATATTTCCCAATCAAATTCTCTCTACTTTATTATCAACATCATCATTCACCAAAATGTTCCCATATAAATATGGCACTTTCTAGACATTTGAAAACTTCTTAGGGAGCAAACAATTCAAAGCAGCCTTCTTAATTACAAAGCATCATCAAAGCTCTCTATGAAGAAAAAAAATAAAAATCACTTCATTTTTGCCCTTTTCATGGATCAAATAGGTAACTCAGACTTAGCCTTAATGATGAAAATGCATTCTTCATTTCTGTTTTTACTGTCCTACTCCCCAAGCCCCATAAAACTACATGTAATTTTCAAAGGAATGTTTGCTTTCTCTCTCCCAGTGTCCCAACATTTCATTTTCTTTCCCAGAGCACTGCTCAGCTCTGGCTTATGGAGGTGCTGGGAATTGAACCTGGGACCTTTGGTGCCTTAAGCATGAAATCCATTATTTCTTTTAAAAAAAAATAAAGGAGGGGTGTGGTTTCTATATAGAATACAGCTAATGTTTATGTTGGGTAAATAACATCAACAGCAAAAAGACTTTTTCACTGAGATTCTGAGGTCCCAAATTCAATCCCTTGTACCACCATAAACCAGAGCTAAGTAGTGCTCATGTTAAAATGAAAATAAATAAATAAAAATACAAGTTTCTCTACAATGTGATTACAAACTACTTTCCAAGCTGTGTAACAGTAGACTGTTGTACAAATTTCAAATGTATACAAAGTTCAATTTCCAACTATAAGCAGGAAAGTGTGTGTGTGTGGTGGGGGGCAACTTAGATTCTCACAGAAGACTGATTTAGATCAGCATGATACATCTTAGACAATTTAACTCAATCTGAGTTTAAACAAAATACACTTTTCAGTATTTAAAAACCAAAGTTTCGTGAGTTGGGTGGTAGCGCAGTGGGTTGGTTGGTAGCGCAGCGGGTTAAGCACACACGGCATAGAGCACAAGGATCAGTGTAAGGATCCCAGTTCAAGCCTCCAGCTCCCCACCTAAAGGGAAGTCGCTTCACAAGTGGTCTTTCTCTCCCCTTCTGTCTTCCCCTCTACTCTCCATTTCTCTCTGTCCTATCCAGCAACAACGACATCAATACAATAATAACTACAACAATAAAGCAACAAAAGAGAATACATTTTTTTAATTAAAAAATAAAAAAAGAGGACTATTGTGAGGAAGCTGTCTAGGGTATATCTGACCAAACACAAATGTTTAATAGCACAAAGGGTATGATTTGAGTAATTTGAGAGGCTTGATCACATGTGACATCAAAGGCGGGGGGGGGGGGGCAGATCTCTCAAACTCAGAACAATTCAATCTCTCACTTGAGAAATATTTATATCAGAGGTCTTTTTCTATTCTGTGATGGTATTACTGACTTCTAGCTGAACCATACTTTATGAGTGCACTACTCTGTGGTCACACTCTTTCAGGTAAAGAAAACAGTAGCTCTTTTTATGGAATGCTATGTCTTATTGAGGTCCCTTTCTGCTGACAACCTATACGTCTCAGTGTCCTCCTCTCCACCTGCACTACAGAGGGTGATTTATATGGAATGGTCTTTTCAGTTGGTAAAGATGTGACTGACTGTTCATGGGGTGGCTATGTGATAAGGGTTAGGCAGAATGGAATCCCCTCAAGTTTTCCAGAGAGTATGCAGCCCATCCTTCTTGATCTGTCAGCTGTAACAACACAAGAGCTGACAGTAGTGAGCCTTGTCTGTCCTGTATTCCAGTTTGAATCTCTCAAGCCCTGGACCTTCCATGCCTTCCTAGCTGATAATGCAACCTAGCAAATTTTCATTTCACAAATAACCACTTGTAAGCCAGAGGTCCTGATGAAGCCAATGAATATATATATATATATATATATATATATATATATATATATATATATATATATATATATGCACCTCTCTAATGTGTTCTCAATAAAGGATAAGTTGTATGTTTTATAAACATAGTCTTGGTTCCTGTAGTAAGGTAGCATGGTCTAGTAGGGAAGATTATCATCCATACTACCAAGGGATAGTCCTGGGTTTCAGTGCCAACATAGTGACTAGCTTTTGATTTTGCCAAGTCATATAACTTGTACAAAGTGGATACCGATTTTTTTTTTAATACAGGATTTTTACTTTAGATGACTGGATAGTCACTTTTAAAAAAGTGGCTTAGCTTGTAATAGACTGTAATAAAAGCTGTGGTCCGTTTTTCAAAGGGCATTGACAAGCACAAAGTTAACTATTAACGTTAATAAGTTTATATTGTTCCTTTCATGTCTATTATCTTGACACCCTCTTTTCATACTATTTGTATTTTATACCTGAGGAAATCGCTAAACAGTAAAACAACTTGCCTAAGGTCACCAATCTGTCCTTGATATATATACCTGAGACTCAGACAGAGCACTCTCAACTCACAATGCGTGCCCTTTACGCTCTTTCACACTGCATTCTAACATCACAGAAGGGTCAAAATACTTTAACTGAAGCCATAAGAAAGGTATAAACTACCAAGTGAACTAGTTAGCTTTTAAAAACTTATCTACCACTGGTTTAGATTTTTGTTTTTTAAAGATCATTTTGGCTGCTGCTGTGTGAGAATGAACTGGATGAGGTGAGCACCCACACAAGGAGACCAGGCAGGGGACCACTGCAGTAGCAATACTAGGTGATTGTGCTGGAGGTGAGGATGAAGGTACCCCCACCAGTTCAGGGCCAACACCTGCTATCTCAGTACAAATACCTCATGCCATTCCTCCTTTCTCTCAAGTTTCCCAGTTTGGACAGTGACTTATTGAGCCCTCACTAAATGTTAGCGCTGAGCATTATACTTCTGTCATCCCTTTTGGACCTGTATTCTTCCCCTCCCCACCCCAGAGTCTTTTACTTTGATGCAATACTCCAATTCCAGTTCTGGTTCTGCTTGTGTTTTCTTTTCTGGTCTTGTTTTTCAACTTCTGCCTATGAGTGAGATCATCCCATATTCATCCTTCTGTTTCTGACTTATTTCACTTAACAAGATTTCTTCAAGCTCCATCCAAGATCGGCTGAAAATGGTGAAGTCACCATTTTAATAGCTGAGCAGTATTCCATTGTGTATATATACCACAACCTGCTCAGCCACTCACCTGTTGTTGGACACCTGGGTTGCTTCCAGGTTTTGGCTATTACAAATTGTGGTGCTAAGAACATATGTGTCCACAGATCTTTTTGGATGGGTGTGTTGGGTTCCTTAGGATATATCCCCAGGAGAGGAACTGCAGGATCATAGGGTAGGTCCATTTCTAGCCTTCTGAAAGTTCTCCAGACTGTTCTCCACAGAGGCTGGACCAATTTACATTCCCACCAGCAGTGTAGGAGGATTCCTTTGACCCCACACCCTCTCCAGCATTTGTTGCTGTTACCTTTTCTGATGTATGACATTCTCACAGGAGTTAAGTGGTATCTCACTGCAAAACTTCATTTTAAAAAGCTGTTATCTTGGGAGTCAGGAGGTAGCAAAGCGGGTTAAGCGCATGTGGCGCAAAGCGCAAGGACCTGTAGAAGGATCCTGGTTCAAGCCTCCAGCTCCCCACCTGCAGGGGAGTTGCCTCACAGGCGGTGAAGCAGGTCTGCAGGTGTCTATCTTTCTCTCCCCCTATATCTTCCCCTCCTCTCTCCATTTCTCTCTGTCCTATCCAGCAACGATGACGACATCAATAATAGCTACAACAATAAAAAACAACAAAGGCAACAAAAGGGAATAAACATTTGATAAAAAAAGAAGGCTATTATTTATGGAGCTGGGTGGTGGCGCACCTGGTTGAGCACATGTTACAATGTGCAAGAACCCAGGTTTGAACCTCTGGTCCCCACCTGCAGGGGGAAAGCTTTGCAAGTGATGAAGCAGTCTCCCTGTCCCTCTCCCTTTCTACCTCCCCCATGCCTCTCAATTTCTGGCTACCTCTATCCTATAAATAAATAAAGATAATAATAATAAAATTTTAAAAAGGTATATGTAAGGACCAAGTGGTGGTACACACCTGTTAACACATAGTTCCCAGGTTCAAGCCCCCCAGTCCCCACCAACAAAAGGGAAGCTTCACGAGTGGTGAAGCAGTGCTGCACATGTCTCTTTCTCGGTCTCCCTATCAATATCTTTCCCTTTCAATATCTCCCTGTCCTATCTAGTGGGAGAAAGGGAAGGAGAGAGGGAAGGAGAGTATATGTAGGAGGCTAGGTAGTGGAGCACCTGGTTGAGCACACATGTCTTCATGTGCATGGGCCTGGGTTCTAGCACCTATTCCCCACCTACAGGGGAGAAGCTTCATAAGCAATGAATCAGGTCTACAGGTGTCCCTCTTTCTCCCCTTCTCTCTCAGCTTCTCTCTGTCGGAAGGAAGGGAAGGGAAGGGGGAAGGGGGAAGGGGGAAGGGGGAAGGGGGAAGGGGGAAGGGGGAAGGGAAAAGGAAAGGAAGCCAGATGGACAATGGTCACCAGGAGTGTTGGTCTGCTTCTAAATTCTGCTTCTAAGACCCCTTCTGCTGCATTGCTTGATGCTGTGGTGGTCTATTTACATAATCATTGTTTTGTTCGAACTGGTTTAATCCCCACTGGTTCGCGCTCTTTTCCACTCCGCCCCCTCTCCTAGTCACATCCTGTTTTCTACCATTTAATCCCCACTGGTTCGTGCACTTTTTCCTTCTCCCCACCCCCTAACCTATGTACATCCTCTTCTGATCTGACACTTCCGCCTCAGGAGATAAAAGGACAGGGCTTTCTAATGAAGAGGGATTAGATTAGATATCTTGCACTGCATTCCTCATCAATAAAGATTGAACTGCGTTCCCAGCTCAGCCATGAGTCCCTGGTCGTCTCTCTCCCGCCCACAAAGCTAGCCCTGCACAGGATCAGTGATTAGGTCATGCAAGCAATGAACCCTTAACTCTGGTGTTAATAAAAATTAAAACAAGGTATATGTATATAATACTAGATACAACATGATCCAAAGAACAAGAATTTAAAATGTAAAAATGGGGGTCAGGGAGTAGTTTACCTCATAGATCACACATTTTACCATGCTAAAAGGCCTAGGTTCAAGTATCCAGGCCCATGTGGGAGCATCAAGATTCTGGGGAAGTGTCGTGAGTGGTGGAGCAGTGCTATCATATCTGTCTGTCTGTCTGTCTGTCTATCTATCTATCTCTTCTTATCTCATATTGGGGGGAGTCCATAGGGAGTGGTAAAATCATGTGACAAGAAGATCTGAAAAAGTTATATGTTCTCTGAAGCCCCTCTTTATTAAAGCACCTATGTTAAGGGGCAAGCAATGGCAGAAAATTAGATTAGAAGAGCTAATATGGGAAATCAGTGACATTACCATGCATTGAACACAGTGAAAAAGAAATAGTACTAATAATATAAATAGATAATATAAATGCTGTTCACTTGTTTTCTTTTTTCTTTCTTTCTTTTTTTTTTTTTTTTTTTTTGCCTCCAGGGTTATCACTGGGGCTTGGTGCCTGCACTACAAATCCATTGCTCCTGGAGGCTATTTTTTTCCCCTTTGTTGCCCTTGTTGTTATTATTGTCATTGCTGTCAATGTTGTTGGATGGGACAGAGAAATTGAGAGAGGAGAGGAAGACAGAGGGGGAGAGAAAGCAACCTCCCTGCAGGTGGAGAACTGGGGGCTCGAACTGGGATTTTTTTTTTATATTTATTTCCTTTTGTTGTCCTTGTTGTTTTATTCCTGTAGTTATTATTGATGTTGTTGTTGGATAGGACAGAGAGAAATGTAGAGAGGAGGAGAAGACAGAGAGGGGGAGAGAAGATAGACACATGCAGACCTGCTTCACCACTTGTGAAATGACTCCCCTGCAGGTGGCAGGCCGGGGACTCAAACTGGGATCCTTACACCTGTGAACCAGGAATATTATGCACCGTGCCACTTGCGCTTAACCTGCGGCACTACTGCTCGTCTCCCTGGTAATTTATTTTACATATAACTGTACTAGTAAAGAATCTACAACAGGGAGTCGGGCGGTAGCACAGTGGGTTAAGCGCACATGGAAAAGGCAAGGACCGGCATAAGGATCCCGGTTCAAGCCCCTGGCTCCCCACCTGCAGGGGAGTCACTTCATAGGAGGTGAAGCAGGTCTGCAGGTGTCTATCTTTCTCTCCCCGTCTTCCCCTCCTCTCTTCATTTCTCTTTGTTCTATCCGACAATGACGACATCAATAACAACAACAGTAATAACTAAACAATAAAACAAGGGCAACAAAAGGGAATGAATAAATAAATACAAAAAAATTTTTAAAATAATCTACAACAATAAATAATTTACAACTGACTGATTAGACAATTCATTTTAAAACATGCATGCTTACAATAATGTAATCACATTATAATTCAAATCATAAATATATTTATTTAGTCTGTCTTACAAAAAGATGAGAGTAATAAATGTAACATTTATTCTTTCTTTTGAATGACTTCTAAAGCTAATTAAGGAATAAATTTGTAGAGATTGAGTCAAAGCAAAGCTATTGGTAGTTTGTTCAATTTGTTGCTTTTAGGTTTTATATTTATATGTTGAAAAAACAAGTTAAATACAAAATAAAACTGAAACAATATGACTTCTATAAACACACATGCATATGAAAAATATTGTGAAAAGATTAACTCTAAGTCAAACTGAACATTAGGATCTGTGCTGTAAAGGTAAAGATAAGAATAAACAGCATGGTTGATTAAGAGACTAAATTTCAAAAATTATCAAAAGGCATGAACTAAAAAGACGGCACTGCAGCAAAGTGCTAGTGTCGGTAAAGATGTGAAAGGCTAAAGCAGAAAACAGCCCAAAGAATGAGCCTTGAAGAGAGAACAGCATGGTCTCATCTAAGAATAAAGAATAGATGGGGAGGGGGGGTAGATGATAACAGGTCAGATGTGTTTTTGTCTTTCATGCAATGTTGGGCGAATAAGCCAGGACCTCAGTACCAACAAATCATCTCCCCAGTCTAATATTTATTCTACTTTTTTAAGTGAAGGGGGGTGGTGTATCAGAACACCATTACACTGTCCATCGAATGAATGCCTTTGGTGCTCTCATGTAGTGCCAGAGATCAAACCCAAGGGCATGTTATGGCATGTACTCTACCCACTCAGCTATGCCCCAGGCCCAAAATATTTGTTTTCATACCTGATTTTTTTCTTAATCTGTGAAGCAAAATACAAAGTACCTCCTGAGAGTAGCTGAAATCACTGGCCCTTTGTAGAAAATATTATCTGTCTTGCTGTAAGTAAGATATTCTACTGGTGAGAGATGACAAGGACCTGGGTTTGAGTCCCTAGCCAAAGAATGGGAGCATCATGCAAATGGAAGCTTCAGGAGCAGTGGAACACCATTATGGTGTCTCTCCTCTCTATGTGTCTCTCATCCTCTACCCTAAGTTAAATAAAGAAGTCTGTCTGAAGCAGAATTGTGTAGTGTGAAGCCCAGTTTAAAAACAAACAACAATAATAATAAATTTAAAAAAAAAAACAGCAAAAAGGGGGGAACTCTAAGTTTTCAACAACATAAATTAATTTATGGAGGTTGGGCAGTAGCGCGGCAGGTTAAGCACATATGGTTTGAGGCACAAGGATCAGCTCAAGGATCCCGGTTTGAGCCCCCAGCTCCCCACTTGCAGAGGGTCTCTTCACAAGCAGTGAAGCAGGTCTGCAGGTATCTATCTTTCTCTCCCCCCTCTGCCTTCCCCTCCTCTATCAAATTCTCTCTGTCCTAACCAACAACGACATCAGTAACAACAATAATAACCATATCAATGATAAAGAACAAGGGCAACAAAAAGGGGGGGGAGCCCCCAGGAGCAGTGGATTTGTGGTGCAGGCACCAAGCCCCAGCAATAACCTTAGAGCCCCCCCTCCAAAAAATGAAGATCATGCATATGTGTGTGTATAGATTAAAACTTGTCATTTAAGAACTGACCAAACCTGTGGAAATTTACTTAGCCCAACTATGAGAGTGTCTGGATACTGATAACAAGTGAAAATTTACTTAACTGACAAAAAAATGTTTCATCAAGTTGAAAATGTTTTCAACTTCTTCATTTGTGCCTAGTGCAGTTTCACAGTTAACCAGTAATGGAGTGAATTTTTATTGCGACCAACTATTTTGTTTATTGGCTATCTTATCAGTTTCAACTCTTAAGGTTGTGAGTGAAAGGGGTGAGCTAAATTTTACATATATCTAATTTCAGTTTTTCACATAACAAGTTGATGCCAACCTGACTTCCCTAGGCAGACAACCTCACCAGTATGTCCTGGAACCCCACCTCTCCATAGCCTTACCCCACTAGGGAAAGACAGAAACAGGCTGGGAGTATGGCTCGACCTGCCAACACCCATGTTCAGAGGAGAAGCAATTACAGAAGCCAGACCTTCCACCTTCTGTACCCCATAATGACCCTGGGTCCATACTCCCAGGGGGATAAAGAATAGGAAAGTTTCTAATGGGGGGGATGGGATGCAGAATTCTAGCAGTGGGAATTTCACTCCTTTTATCCAATGGTCTTGTTGATCATTATTAAATCAATAAAAATAAATAAGATAAAATAAATATTTTTTAAATAGTAGGCTAGCCACTATCAATGAAATAGAAACTGAGAAACAACCAGAGCTTCTGTTTATGTGTTATAGCGATCAATATCTATGGAGCTTTGGACATGAAAGTCTTTTTACATAGCTATTATGCTATCTCATAGCCAAAGTCTTGGAGTTATTATTACAAAAATGTTGGATTTGTTTGGCTTTGTATGTTAACTCTCTTTTCAGTCACCAGGTTCCAGGTGTCATCAGGATGCCGGCCAGACTTCCCTGGATTGAAGACACCACCAATGTGTCCTGGAGCTCAGCTTCCCCAGAGACCCATCCTACTAGGGAAAGAGAGAGGCAGACTGGGAGTATGGACCGACCAGTCAACGCCCATGTTCAGCGAGGAAGCAATTACAGAAGCCAGACCTTCTACCTTCTGCAACCCTCAATGACCCTGGGTCCATGCTTCCAGAGGGATAGAGAATGGGAAAGCTATCGGGGGAGGGGGTGGGATATGGAGATTGGGCGGTGGGAATTGTGTGGAGTTGTACCCCTCCTACCCTATGGTTTTGTTAATTAATCCTTTCTTAAATAAAATTAAAAAAAAATGTTGGAAGGAAGGAAGGAAGGAAATGGAAATATAAATGAATAGCTAAGCTTTCAATGAGATAAAAAAAAATGTATTAGGCCACAATAAAAACATTTAGAAAAAAGAGTTCTAGCAAAAAGTACAAAATGCTGAAATGGGAAAAGAACAGGGAATGTGTTAATGAAAATAGCTATGCTTACATTGGGATTGTATACAGCTGTTTTCTTCCTTTCAGTCTGTCTCTTTCTCTCTTCCTTTTCCTCCAAAAATCTTTGTTAAACTATTAGGAATAAAGAGTTGTGAAAAACTGGGGCTGGCTGATGGCGCACATGCTACAATATTCAAGGACCCAAGTTCGAGCCTCCAGTCCCCACCTGTAGCAGGAAAGCTTCACAAGTGGTGAAGAAGGGCTGCAGGTGTCTCTCTCTCTCTCTCTCCCTCTCTTATCACCCCCTTCTCTCTCAATTTCTGGCTGTCGATACCATATATATATATATATATATATATATATACAATAACAAAGAAGAGTTGTGAAAATCTAAACTAAAATTTGGCTGGGTATGTGATGAATGCAATACAGCGGGTTGAAAAGTTCTCAACAGACTTGTTTTCAAGAAAGAAAATTGGAGGCCAAGCAGTGGCACACCTGGTTGACAGCACATTAAAGTGTGAAAGGACCCAGGTTAAAGTCCTCATTCCCCAACATGCAGAAGGAAAGCTCTGCAAGCAAGCAATCAGTGCTAGTTGTCTCTGCCTCTCTCCCTATCTCCTCCTTCCCTCTCAAATTCTCTGTCTCTATCCAATAAATAAATAAAATTTAAAATAAAATAAAGCAATAAAGAATTACTATATTTTCTAACTATCCTTGAAAGTGTCATAAGAAAAAGTAATTTAAAACTGTACCTAGTATCTGCAATTTACTTTTTAAAAAACATTTTTAAATTTATTTATTCCCTTTTGTTGCCCTTGTTGTAGTTATTATTGTTGTTATTGATGTCATTGTTGGATAGGACAGAGAGAAATGGAGAGCGATGGGGAAGGCAGAGAGGGGGAGAGAAAGACAGACACATGCAGACCTGCTTCACCACCTGTGAAGTGATTCCCCTGCAGGTGGGGAGCTGGGGCTTGAACTGTGATCCTTATGCCGGTTCTTGCGCTTTGCACCACGTAACGCTTAACCCGCTGCACTACCGCCCAGATCCAAAACATTTTATTTTTAATAAAAGAGAGAGACAGAGAGAGACCACAGCACCACAGCTTCCTTTAATCTGAGTCTCGAACCTGAGTTGTGCACACAGCAAAGCAGTGCACTGTATTAGCTATTTTTCCAGCCTAATTATAGAATCTAAGTAGTCAATAGGTTCATGCAATTTTTTTTACCTTTTCTGTTTAATAAACATTTTTCATAATGAAATGGAGAAAGACTGAAGCAGAAACATTTCTAGAAAACAATATAAACTGTAGAGCATTCCAGATGTTTTTATAGAAATAAAAAGGAAGCTGAACTTAAATCAAAATCAGCTTTAAATATGATTTAGATACTATTCTATTTTTGAAAATTAATTTTACCTATATTACAGTTACCATTTTAGATCCTGAAGTACAGTTATTCTCCCAAGAGGGCCCTTCCACCCCAATAAACCACACCTCTCCCAGGCCAATGTACAGTTCTCACCTTTTCTATCTGGACCAGTTACATAGTTTACTTTTTTAAAGGTCAATAGTGAGTTACAAGATTATACGGTTACAATGTATAGTTCCGCAGGACACTCACCATATCAAGGTTCTGTGTTCCCACTCTCCACCTCCCAAAGATAACAGATAATCACCACAGATCTCACAAAGTCTTAGAAACAGATTTTTTAAAAAAATCTTTATTTATTTACTGGATAGAGATAGCCAGAAATTGAGAGGGAAGGGGGTGATAGGAGGAGAAACAGAAGGCACCTGCAGCACTGCTTCACCCCTCCCCTTGCAGGTGGGGACCAGGGGCTCGTACCTAGGTCCTTGTGTACTGTAACATGTGCACTCAACCAGGTGTGCCACCACCTGGCCCCCAGGTTTTCTTTTTCTTTTTTTTAAGGCTTTTTTTTCTTAAGGTGGATTCTTTTAATATTGTTTATTGATTGGACAGAGACAGAGAGAAACTTGAGAGAAGGAGGGAGTGAAAGAAAGAGGAGCGAGACTGACCTGCAGTACTACACTTCACTGTTTGTGAAGCTTTCCCCCTGCAGGTGAGGACCAGGGGCTTGAGCCTTGATCCTTCAGCATGGTAACATGTGCTCTCAAGTAGTTGCACCATCACCTGCCCTCCCCCACTTTTTTGCAAGTTCACTAAAGTCCACATTTGAGTATAGCTTACTTTTGAACAACACAAATTATATACCTTTCAAGACTCGATAGAGAACTGAACTGGGAAGACAGCATAGTGGTGATTTAAAAAAAAAAAAAAAAGAATTTTATGCCTGAGGCACCAAAGGTTTCAGGTTCAAATCCCAGCACCACTGTAAACTTGGATTTAGTAGTGTTCTGGTTAAAAACAAAAACAAGCAAACACAATACAAGCAACTAAGTGTGTATGTGTGTGTGTGTGCGTTCCTAATTTTTGTTATGCTATTATCTAACTCTACTAATAGAGGTATCATGGGAACATTAAAAAGTCTGGCTGCTGAGGACAAGAATAAAGAGGCACTAGGCTAATTTAATTTGATGCACCCATTTGTAACTTGAGGGTTTACGGAAATAGTCTATAGAAGCATGGGGGGGGGGGGGCTGTGGGAGGTGGAGCAGTAGCTAGAGTGCTCACTTTACCACTCAGGAAGACACCAATCCTCACCTGCAGGGGTTAAGTTTCAAAAATAGTGCTGCAGGTATGTATCTCTCTCCACCTCTCTATCTCTTCCTCACCCTCTTTTTTTTTTTTTTTTTGAGAAATATTCAATCTCTGGAGATCAAAATAACTACCAGAAATCTTTACTGTAGTTCAATAACATTTTTTATGATTAGCACAATAATTGGACTCCATAAATCAACTGAGCATTCAAGAAGAAACTGCAGTAGTGAACATGAACAAATGAATAAATCTTTGCAAATATGCTGAACAAAAGAGGCTAGACTAGGGGGTAAGGGTGGTGTGCGAAGAGATTTGGCTAGGAATCAGGACTTGGAGGGTCAGGTAATATTCTGTCATCCATATTCAAAGTTGCTCTGATCTATGTGCTTTTTCTTTTTTAAAATTTTTTATTAGTGATTTAATAACAATCGAGATTGTGGGAATAAGAGGGATACAATTCCTACGACCAGAGTTCTGTATCTCTCTCCCTCTATTGAAAGCTTTCCTATTCTTTATCCCTCTAGGAGTATGAACCAAAAATCTTTATGGGGTGCAGAAGGTAGGAGAGGAGGTCTGGCCTCTGTAACTGCTTCTCCACTGGACATGGGCATTGACAGGTGGATCCATACTCCCAGCCTGTCCCTAGTGGGGTACGGGTATGGAGAGGTGGGGTTCCAGGACACAATGGTGAGGTTGTCTGCCCAGGGAAGTCAGGTTGGTATCATGGTAGCATCTGCAATTGGTGGTACTATGTGCTTTTCCTACAGGTGTTACTTTAAACAAATGCTTACGTTAAAAAAAAAAAAAAGCAAGATTATAACATTTTCATATATGAAGCAGAGATATTCAAACTCTTTCTTTTAAAAAATTCAATTTATCACTGGTTACAATATAGAATTTCAGGAATTTCACCTCTACATATAGTAAGGCCCATCGCCTACCACCAACCAACCATTCCGCTGTCATCAGATAGCAAAATGACCCCTTACTCTCATCCACCCCTCCTCCTCATAAGGAGTAATAGGTGCGACTTATAAAGGAAGAGAAGGCACACTGTAGAATAAAATGGGCAAATATATGTAAATATAGACAGTTATAGGAATATAATAATCAACCTATATCTGCGACCTTGGGAAAACTACTGTAGCTTTCAATGAAAGGAATGGGGATACAGAACTCTAGTGGTGGAAGCAGTGCAGAACTATACCTATTACCTTCTAATTTTGTAAATCAATATTAAGTCATTAACAAATTTTTTCTATTTTCCCCCTCTTGTATTGACTGAATAGTGGTTTATAAGACTTTAAGTTAATAGAAGAATATATTAACACCATTCCCACCACCAAATGTCTGTGTCCCTACCCCCACCCCATTTAAATTTTTTTTTTTTAAAGTTAAAATGTGTGACTAGGGGGAGTCGGACAGTAGCCCATCAGGTTAAGTGCACATGGCGCAAAGCGCAAGGACCGGTATAAGGACCCAGGTTCAAGCCCCTGGCTCCCCACCTGCAGGGGAGTGGCTTCACAAGTGGTGAAGCAGGTCTGCAGGTGTCTATCTTTCTCTCCCCCTCTCTGTCTTTCCCTCCTCTGTCCATTTCTCTCTGTTCTATCCAACAACAACAACAAGAATAATAACTACAGGAATAAAACAAAGGCAACAAAGTGAATATATATATATATATATTTTTTTTTTTTTTTTTAATGTGTGACTAGGAAGAAGGATCCAGGAGCAAAGCACAGGACTTGCATCAAAAGGTCCCAAGTTTGACCTCCAATGCTGCACATGCTGGGATAATGCTCTGCTTCTATTAAATAAACCAGTAAGTAGTATTTTAGAGGTCAAAACCATTAACTTCCTTAAGCCAATATTTCCTTAGATTCTTCCAGCATAACAGCTTTTTAGTTTTATGTATGTTTTATGAATAGTTTGTGGCCTACAAAACACTGAAAAATAATTTTCACAGATTTATAAAGCAGGCATTACACTAATGTTGAACTATAAAGAACCCTTCTCTTTCCCAGAGGGAGGTACGAGGAAGCAGGTAGGGTGGCTAATATATTACGTATTACAGAAAACTCTCCTAATGCCTGCTTCACACCCTTGTTTCCTCCCTAGAAGGAGGGGAAGCAGTAGCTACTAATTTGACAAGACAGAACCCAAAGCTTTCCTTGGATCTCATTTTCAACACAGAAGAATGAAGCTTGGAGGGTAATTAGATATGAAAGGCAGTCCTGACACCTTTCAGCTATCTGCTAGGCAAGTAATACCAAGAGTATTAACAGAGTGTACTCTCCTCACAGGTGAGTCCTATAATCTAGGATTGTAGTCAACTCCCAACTTGACCATAGATACATGCTGTCATGTCAAATTCCACTTTATACCTACATCTTAC
Source organism: Erinaceus europaeus (assembly GCF_950295315.1). Classification (NCBI taxonomy): domain Eukaryota; kingdom Metazoa; phylum Chordata; class Mammalia; order Eulipotyphla; family Erinaceidae; genus Erinaceus; species Erinaceus europaeus. The sequence continues at coordinate 29,713,017 of NC_080164.1, read as the reverse complement.
ATCTGTCTTATGCTCCTGTTATTTATCTGTTGGAACAGGAGGGCTAGATGAAGAGCAGCCTGGACCTCAATACCATTAACTACTGTCTGTATATCATGATCACCAACCATATACCACTGAATCAGCACATGCTAAGTGCTAATTCCCTTTTGCAAATATATTTAATCCTGATCTTGGTAAACAGAATTATCTTAGGTAAATACTTTTTTACCCAAACTCATAGATGTTTTAAGGTGAGATCTCAAATATCTATGATTGAAAAATTCTCAATTACAGTATTCAATTAAAATATTCAATCTAAATGTAGTCATGTTATACAATAGTCAATATTGAAACAATCATCAAAAACACACTTATCTACCATGAAAAAGGAATAAATAATTATATAACATTTAATTTAGGGGCCAGTTATCATACATGAGGATCCAGGTTCAAGCAACCAGTCTCTACCTGCAGGGGGCAAGCTTCACAAGTGGTAGAGCAGGGATACAGGTCTTTCCTTTCTATTTCTCTGTTTCTATCAGGGAAAGAAAAGAAAAATGTTCATCAGGATTGGTGGAATTACCATGCAGGCACCAAGTCTCAGTGATAATCCTGGTGGCAGTAAATAAATAAATAAAATATTTGGTTTAATGAAATACTAAGTTTTACAAAGAATTCAGTTACTGCAAATAATTAACTTTAATAACACCTGGTATAATAAAGACTGGAGGAAAAAAAAATCTCTATTGGCCTGATGCTCAATTTCCGTCCAGGCTTCCTGTAGTAAATATGTAATGTTGCAATAAAGCTCCTTGAAAAATGAGTCATCTTGAACCAAGCATAATCAGCAAGATAATGATTAACCAAAGGCTGGCAGAAATCCGACCAGAGTAATATAATTTAAACTCAGCCTCTTAAAACAATAATTCATGCTTAATGGTGATAGCTCAGAAATATAACCCAATTAGATTAACACAAACATAAGCCTACACTGAAATTTTTCCTGTCTTTAACTTTATAATTACCATTATTTACCCACAAAACCTAACAAAAGACAGATTTAGTGTCACAGCTACACTTTCTACTGTATACAAAACCCTGGAAAATTACTTCCCAATGTTTACAAGAATTAATGTGTTTTTGCTTGTTTTACCAAGGCATAAAAACTGAACATGACACATCAGGCACTATTACTATAACAACTGTAACCTTTAAAATGTAATCACGTACTGGTTTTTGCACAAAATTAAACTAGTGAGTTATCATGGTGGCATATACTTCTGTGTCTTATCTTGTAGCACAATAGTCATCCCATTCCTCATTTCAGAGTAATAAGACAAATCTACCTGATGGCTAGAGCAGCTTAGGAATATATTAGTATACAGGAATATATTAGGAACACAAAGTATATTAGCTTTATCTTGCAGAAAGGAAGCAATAATTCCGACCTCAGAAGCATAGTTTGTATAAGCAATGAGCTAGCTAACCATGTGACTACTTGGAGAATAATTACTTTATAATATAATATTCAAAACTTAATTGGGCAGTAAAACAAAGTCTTTACAGTGAATGCTGGATGCTACTGCTCTTAAGGGAAAAATGAACTTTAGCCCTTCTGCCATATACAGGAACTAACTTGAAGTATGATTAATTAATCATAGATCTAAAAGTAAGAGCATATCCATAGGGAAAAAATTGCATTTTATTAAAATATCAAAATTACTGTATCAAAAACATCACTATGTAAATAACAAGGCAAGCTACAAAGCAGGAAAATATTAGCAACAAATATAGCTGACAAAGGATTTGCATTTATAGTATATACATTAACAATAAAAAGAATACAGTAGAAACTATGTATAATAGAAATAAAGCATAGAAAATCACATTTTTCATAATTTTTATTGTATTTTATTTATTTACTGTTAAAGAGAGACAGCAAGAAATTGAGAGGGGTAGGAAGAAGTAGAGAGGGAAAGAGACAGAGAGACACCTGCAGCCCTGCTTCACCACTCATGAAGCTTTCCTCCACAGGTGGGGACCAGGGTTCTTGAACTTGGGTCCTTGTGCACTGTAATGTGTACACTTAACCAGGTGCACCACCACCTGACCCCAAGTACATTTTTCGTAACTTACTTAAAAGAACCTGATTTTTTCCCCTAAATATTGCAGGACAGTTCAATGTTCTGTGTTGCTTTTTACAAGAGTACTGCTCAGCTCTGGCTTATGGTGGTGCAGGGGGTTGAACCTGGGACTTCAGAGCCTCAGGCATAAGAATCTCTTTGTAAAAGCATTATGTTATCTCCCAAGACCAGGACAGTTCAGTTTTAAATAAACCATTTACATTAGAGTTGAAATTTTTATAAAAATTATCTGTGTGTGCAAAGCACAAGGATCGGCCTAAGGATCCCAGTTTGAGCCCGACTCCCCACCTGCAGGGGCGTCGCTTTACAGGTGGTGAAAGCAGGTCTGCAGGTGTCTATCTTTCTCTCCCCCTCTCTGTCTTCCCCTCCTCTTTCCATTTCTCTCTGTCCTATCCAACAAGGATGACATTAATAACAACAACAATAATAATAACTACAACAATAAAAAAAATTATCTGTGTATATTTATGTAGGATATAAAATCTTATAAAGATGCACAACAACATAGAGTGAGCAAAAATTAATTGTTCTATAAATGGTAAGAGGGAAACTATATGATAGTTAAAAAAAAAATCAAACTGACGTAAAAATAAGAGTGCACAGAAGGAATCAGATGAAGTGAAAAAAATAAGTATACCAACAAAATTAACAATAGTAATGTGTGTGCTCAACCCAGCTAAGCTGCCACCACCCGGCCCCTCTAAAAAAAATTATTTTAATCTTTCAGCTTTAGTAGAACTTACTGACTTCCTAAATTTCTAACTTTAAAATTAAATATAAATACCTTTTTAGGTTATAAAACAACACAACTAAAAAAAAAAAAGGACTTCAGGGGGTTAGGCAGTAGCACGGCAGGTTAAGTGCAAATGGCATGAAGCATAAGGATCCCGGTTCAAGCCCGTCTCCTCACCTGCAGGGGAGTCGCTTCACAAGTGGTGAAGCAGGTCTGTAGGTTTCTCTTTCTCTCTTCCTCTCTTTCCATTTCTCTCTGTCCTATCCAACAACAATGACATCAATAATAACAATAACTACAACAATGATAAAATAAGGGCAACATAAAGGGGGAAAAATAGCCTCCAGGAGCAGTGGATTCGTGGTGCAGGCACCGAGCCCCAGCAATAACCCTGGAGGCAAGATAATAAAATAACTAACTAAATAAATAATGGATTTCACATTTTGACTGGAGGAGGAAGGAAGGGTGGGTGGATTGCAGAGAACTAGAAGACTAGAAGATAACCTTCAGGGGTCAACTGAAACATTCTCTTTTTTTTTTTTTACCAGAGCACTGCTCAGCTCTGGTTTATGGTGGTATGGGGGATTAAACCTGGGACTTGAGACCCTCAGACATGAAAATCTCTTTGCATAACCATTATTCTATACCCTCACCCTACATTCTCTATCCTGATTGTAGTAGTGGACATACATAACTAAAGGAATGCTTCATGACCCACTGCACACTTTAAATAAAATAGTCTGCTATAGGTAAATCATACTCACTGTGTAAGGGATGTGCCTTGCCATACAGAGGGCCCAGCACCACTAAAGTCCTGGGGAAAGCACTGGTACTAAAGGTGTTATCTCTCTCCTCTCTGAATGGAAGAAAAAGTAGTCTGGCAGCATGCACAAGGTCTTGGCTCAGTCAACACACACCACCACCACCACCACCACCACCACCACCACACATTTATTTGATTTAAAAAAAAAAAGCCAGATAAATGCCCAAAGGAACAGGGCATATTCAGCCTTTTGAAAGTTCAATGAAGTGGCTCAGGAGGTGGAAAAATGCTAAGGTGTTGGACTCTTGACCATGAGTTTGATACCTAACATTGCACATGTCAAAGTGATGCTCTGGTTCTCTCATCCTCCCACCCCATAAATAAACAAACTGGTTTTTTTCAATGAGGTTCAATGAATGGAGTCAGGAGACAGGTCCCAGTCACTACAAGGGAGCACCAAGGGGGAAGCTTCAAAAGCAGTAAAGCAATTAAAAAAAACAAAACAGTAAAACTGCTGGTTTTTTTGGTGTCTCTCCTCCCTCTCCCTTTTCCACTCCCACTCCTCTCTTCTTCTTGTTTTTCATGCACTATCTGATAAATAAATAGTCTGCCAGGAATCCCAGCAAAGACTTGATGGAAAATCAATAAATAAAGTCAATGAAGGTTGACAAAACAGCAGATCAGCTTATCCAGGGATACAGACAATGTCAATAATGAAAAGTAGAAACAAATAAACAGGGGAAGAAAATGATTTTCAAAACCAAACCATAAAAACACTTTCTCATACAACCCTTAGGCATGTGCCTTTTATCTTATCTGTTGGTTTTCAAATTTCCTAATTTTCCCTTGGGTATGTGGCAGTAAGTCAACTTGAAACATTAAAAATATTTACCTTAAAGAATTGTTTTCAAATGTAACTGGAGAGCTATCAAAAAACCTAAATAAAATTCTGGACCCCAGTACATAAGTATGTGTTTACCACCTGGAGGAAAAGGTGCAGAGTAACATAGTTTTAAGACCTTTCCTGGGTTATTTTGGTTACACAGTATTATGTAGCAATTACAAACTATTTGGGAAATTTTAAAAAATGACTTAATCCAAAACAGTTAGTAGCACTATTTTCAGATAAAATGAGAACTAGGAAAATTAGCAAAAAGAGCAGAGTTTCAAATGCAAAAACAAACTATGCCACTTATAAATTCTTGGAGCCACTTACATCTGTAGAACAGTCCATAGCATTTCATAGTTACTATGAGGACCTGAGAAATGTGTGAAGTGTCCAATTCTTTAAAATGTTGTCAATTTTCCCTCCTCATTTTAATATGTTCATTTCTTCTTATTCTGCTACTATGGGAAGGTAGGGTAGAGGGATGAGGGTGGGAGGAATGGGAGGAAGCTGTTTCAGGCCCTTACATGTCTCCCTTAGACTGCTGCAAACACTTCAAACTGATAATCCTATTTTCAGTACTGCCTGCTCCAATTCTCTCTTCACAGTGTCAGCAGTGTGAATTTTAAAAAACTTCTTAAAACATCTGAATCTGATTATTTTGCTTTTCTGCTTAAAAGTTCTTGGGTGGTGAACCTTCTTCACCTTAGGAGCAAAGTCGTAACATTCAAGACCTTGGTGATCTGACTTCCTCTGCGCTCCATAGCCCTTTCTAGTCACGATACTGAATCATTAAATCATACTTCCTTAGCCGTTTCCCAAAGGTCCTATGCTGTGGGTTCAGCACAGTTAAGAGAGCAAGGGCTTGAAAACTGCCTAGGACTAAATCCCAGCTCTACCACAAGTTTATCTGAAGCAAGGTTTGAAAAACTGCTACAAAGGATCAGATAATATTCTGGGCTTTGCAGACCATTTAGTCTCCATGGCAACTATTCAAGTCACTCCTGTCATGTGAAGGCAGTTACAGTCCCTAACTATGTAAGCCAAGCTGGGTTCCAAAGAAAACTGTATTTATGGTACTGAAATTTGAGTTGTGTATGCTTTTATGTTCATAAAATATCATTCTTTTAATTTTACCCCCAACCGTTTTGAAAAGCAGAGCAACAAGAGAGACAGATCATCAGGCAGAGTGAATTCTTTGCAATTATGATACCCCAGATTCAGTCCCCAGAACCTTTTATGACAAAATAGTGCTCAGAGGGGTATGTGTTATATAAAGTAAGTAAATACTGTTTAAATAAGATAATAATACTCAGTTGTCAGAAGTCATGACACATTTTTGCATAGAAAAATATGCCATGTCTTCTTGGACAACTCAATATTATTAGCATTCAGATAGGCGGTTGAGGGAGTAGAGTATGGGTCAGGATTGGTCTGTGGGTGGTAATTTAATGAATCCTGATCCCAGGCAAGTATCTTCTTTCTCTCAACCTCAAATTTCTTCATTTATACAATGGAGAAAGAAAAAAAAATTGCCTGTTTGTGTATTTTTTTTATTTATTTATTGAGGAATTAGTTTTACAGTCGATAGTAAATACAATAGTTTGTACATTTATAACATTTCCCAGTTTTCCATATAACAATACAACCCCCACTAGGTCCTCTGTCATCCTTTTTGGACCTGTATTCTCCCCCCACCCTCACCCACCCCAGTCTTTTACTTTGGTGCAATAAGCCAATCCCAGTTCAGGTTCTACTTGTGTTTTCTGCTCTTGTTTTTCAACTTCTGCCTGAGAGTGACATCATCCCATATTCATCCTTCTGTTTCTGACTTATTTCACTTAACATGAATTTTTCAAGGTCCATCCAAGATCAACTGAAAACAGTGAAGTCACCATTTTTTACAGCTGAGTAATATTCCATTGTGTATATATACCACAACTTGCTCAGCCACTCATCTGTTGTTGGACATCTGGGTTGCTTCCAGGTTTTGGCTATTACAAATTGTGGTGCTAAGAACATGTGTGTCCACAGATCTTTTTGGATGGGTGTGTTGGGTTCCTTAGGATATATCCCCAGGAGAGGAACTGCAGGATCATAGGGTAGGTCCATTTCTAGCCTTCTGAGAGTTCTTCAGACTGTGCTCCACAGAAGTTGGACCAATCTACATTCCCACTAGCAGTGCAGGAGGGTCCGTTTGATCCCACAACCTTGAAGAAAATATTAATAACTAGCCAGCTGTCACCACTATTATTCAAAGACCAGTGATTCTCTCACTATGTTACCATTAAAAGAAGTAAAATAATCAGATTACCAAAATCAGCTTTATAGTAGCTACTAAATTCACTGGACCTTTCCTTTTTACCACTTGTTGCAGCTAGGCAGTAGATATGAGACAGTTATCATTCAAAATGTAGTATATTAAGTGTAGTGAAAACTTAACCAAGGGAGTTGGGCGGTAGCGCAGCGGGTTAAGCGCAAGTGGCACAAAGCACAAGGACCAGCATAAGGATCCCAGTTCGAGCACTCCGCTCCCCACCTGCAGGGGAGTCGCTTCACAGGCAGTGAGGCAGGTCTGCAGGTGTCTATCTTTTTCTCCCGCTCTGTCTTCCCCTTCTCTCTCCATTTCTCTCAATAACAACAATAACTACAACAACAATAAAAAAACAAGGGCAACAAAAGGGAAAATAAATAAAAAAGAAAACTCAACCAAACAGAAGATAAGCATATGAACTTCAAGACATATAATTGAAAAGTCAAGGTGTATAAACAATTAAATAACAACATAAGGCAAGTCTCTGAACAAAACCAAGCATGATATGAGAACAGGTAAGAGGGGAAAAGTTCCTGTGGAATGAAGTGGCCAAAGGAAGAGGTTTCACTAAAAACTCTTGGGGACAGGGAAAGCATAATGGTTATACAATAAGAGCTTCATTCCCAAAGCTCCAAGGTCCAAGTTTAGTCATTACCACCACCAGAAGTCAGTGCTGACCAATGCTCAGGTTAAAATAAAATAAACAGTAAGAAAAAAGGAAACTTTGTGTTGTGTGTAATATATAAGTAATAGCATAAGTAGAACCATAAGAAATGTGGCTAGAGTGTTGGGGGTTGGGCGGTAGCTTAGCGCAGCACAGCAGTTTAAGCACACATGATTCGAAGCTCAAGACCAGCATAAGGATCCCCACCTGCTGGGGGGGGGGGTCGCTTCACAAACGGTGAAGCAGGTCTGCAAGTACTATCTTTCTCTCCCCCCTCTCTGTCTTCCCTTCCTCTCTCCATTTCTGCCATATCCAACAACAACGACATCAACAACAATAACCAAAACAACAATAAAACAACAAGGACAACAAAAGGAAAATAGTAGCCTCCAGACCCCACCAATGTATCCTGGAGCCCCGCTTCCCCAGAACCCCACCCCACTAGGGAAAGAGAGAGTATGGATCGATCTGCCAACGCCCACGTTCAGTGGGGAAGCAATTACAGAAGCCAAACCTTCCACCTTCTGCACCTCATAATGATCCTGGGTCCAAACTCCCAGAGGGATAAAGAATAGGAAAGCTATCAGGGGAGGGGATGGGATATGGAGTTCTGGTAGTGGGAATTGTGTGGAATTGTACCCCTCTTATCCTATAGTTTTTGTCAGTGTTTCTTTTTTATAAATAAAAAAATTTTTTTTTAAAGTAGCCTCCAGGAGCAGTGGATTTGTGTTGTAGGCACCAAGCCCCAGCAATAACCCTGGAGGCAAAAATAAATAAATAAACAAACAAACAAATAATTAAAAAAAGTGTTGAGAGGACTTACAAAAAATTCAAAAAGGGGAACAGTAGTAAGGGGTGAGTCTGAAAAAGTAAGCTACAGCCAGTTGGAAAATTACATACCATCTTAAGAGTGCATCTCATAGAAATCGGTTAACTTTCATGGATAGGGGTAGATAGCATAATGGTTATGTGAACAGACTCGTGCCTGAGGCTCTGAAGTATACGGTTCAAACCCCCAACCACCAAAAGCCAGAGCTGATTAATGCTCTGGTTAAAAAAAGAAAGAAATTGGTTAACTTTCTATGTATGACAATATCAGTTATCTTTAAACTGGGAGGTGACAATAAAAATCTTACATTAGAAAGAATAATTTGTGGTACTGTGCAGGTTATAAATGGGAGGGAAATAACGAGGCCAGACCCCACAAATCTAGTATCAGTTTGGCTACAGTAAATGATACTCGGTACTCAACAAATGGGAGAAAGTCTAAATAAGCTCATTAGATAAAGAGATAAAGAAGGGACTACAAAAGATGGAAAAGGGCAAAAGACTGTCATTTAATGGCCATTTTGGCCAGTACCAGACCATCTCATCACCTGGGGTTCTAATCAGAGAATCCTTGGACTCTCCCATGGATACTACGGGCCTATACCTCTAATAGATCCCTCTCTCTACCATCACTGCTCACTTCCATCAGGAATGTCATCATAAGCCCTCTTATGAGCCTCTCCAGGAACTTGCCCTCACTATAAAGCAGAAATGGTAAGGACTGCCCCTCTCTCCAAAGGGAGGCTGGGTCATCCTACCCTGTCACTCAAGAAACACTGGTCTTGAAATGAGTGCAGCCTAGAATGTTCCCAGCTGTGACCATGGACTGCAAGCTCAGACTGGCAGGGACTCGGAGGTTATACAAGCTCCTGTGCTAAATATGAATATATATGGGCTCCAAGTCAGATGGATGTGGTAAACAGTTAAACTATATTCATAAATTTTCTTCAAGTTCAGGAACTACACTTTGCCCTAATCCAGCTTTCTAGTTCTATTCTAAATTCTGACACCATCTTCCCAGACAATATTTCCAGTCTACATCCACGTTGGTTACCAAGCTCAAGCAAAGATTACTAAAGCCATGGGCCTGTAGGAACATATGAAAAATAAACTCCTTAGATTCTTTCTACCCTAAGGTGCTCACTCTATTCCTACTTTTTGATTACTATTTATTAAACATTATGTCCTGCTTTATATCTTACTGCACCAAGTTGTAGATGCTACTATGATTCCATCCTGATCTCCTTGGGCAGGCGATCTCACCAATGTGTCCTGCGACCTCACCTCTCCAGAACCCTACTCTACAAGGAAAGAAACAGGCTGGAACAATCTGCCAATGTCCATGTCCAGCCAATCTTAGTCATACTCCCAGAGGAGTAAATGATAGGAGAAGATGACTAGAAAGCTCTGAACCCCAATTCCACCAGGACCCGAAGTGTCTGTGACCAAGATTCTTGTTTGTATATTATCACTGAAAAGGGAGGCAAATCTGGAACACACCAGAGGAAGTCAGGCATTGTTTCTCTTATCTAAGAGAGAAGAAGTAAAAAAGGAAGGATACTTGAAAGTAGTAATAGGTATGAGTATTACTTAGAAAGGAAATGATGGCAGGACCATAGGAAAAATGGGGAGGAAATACAGATATCGCTATTGTCAACCCTTATCTGTGACCTTGGGAAAACTACTGCAGTGTCCAATGGAGGGAATGGGGACACACTCTGGTGGTGGAAATGGTGTGGAATTCCACCCCTATTACTTTATAACTGTAAATCAATATTAAATCACCAATAAAAAATTTTAATGAAAAAATGAAAGGGAGGTCCATGAGGTGGTGCAGTGGATAGGGCACTGAATTCTCAACCATGAGGTCCTGAGTTCAAACCCTGGCAACATACGTACCAGAGTGATGTCTGGTTCTTTCTCTCTCTGCCTTTCTCATAAATAAATTAATTTAAAAAAAAAAAAGGAAGAGAAAGGTATATAAGACATTGATTTCTAAATAGCAAATAATTGCCTGATATGGACCAGAACACTTAAAATCACATCAAAGATTTTCAAGCTACAACAACTTCCTTGTTGTGACACAGTCACACGCCCATGAGTTTCATTCAAAAAAGAAATAAAAGAAAAAAAATCTAACATCATCTCAAAGGTAATACTACCAAACAACTATTAAGAGCACAGCAAATATTAAGTACCAAAGTAGGTGTTTGTCCGGAAAGAACAAGGCTAGAAGGTCAAAGAGGTGACCTCATCTCGGTCACACAGCCCACTGTTTGCCTGTACCATCACCACCACCCACGAACAGCTGTTTAGAGATCTCCACAGACCTAGGGAATTCTCCTGAGTAACTGAATGGGGCCCAGGACTCCAACATAATAAACGGTGACCTACAACTATTAATGTGAAACAAAAGGAAAAACTAACAATCTGATGTCTAAAAAAGCCAATGAGCATCTAAGGAAGTTTTTATTGTCCAAGTCCTATGAGAAGACCAGTTAGTAACATGGATATATGGTAACCATTTAACCTTAGCACAGTAGTCAGTGTCTGACCTATTTGTTTTTGCATCCCTAAGATAACTTTTCTAGAAGTTTACTTGGCACAACCAAACCCCACACAGGCTATAAGAGCAGGATAAAGACAATACATACATATATATATATATATATATATATATCTGACAAAGCTGACATGAACATTTTATACAGGAGTCAATGACATCCTAAGCATGAATAATGAAAACTATCTATCTCCCCTTATAATTTTGAAGAAATCAGAGACTTTTGTTTCTTTTGTTCAGATTTATTCCCAATATGAAAACAATGTCACGAGCAAGTATCTGGTGAATTATTACATTTTCATTCAGGAAGCTATCATTAATTTCAACCACCAAAAAGCTGTCAAACTTATTACTATAATCACTAACTCAAAAGTTGTAGTAAGGGAACCAGGTTGTAGTTAAGCACACATGGTGCAAAGCACAAAGACTGGAATAAGGATTCTGGTTCCCCGTGTGTGTGTGTGTGGGGGGGTCACTTCACAAGCAGTGAAGCAGGTCTGCAGGTGTCTATCTTTCTCTCCTCCCTTTCTGTTTTCCCTTCCTATCTCGATTTCTATCTTTCCTATCCAATAACAACAACAATAACAAGGGCAACAAAATGGAAAAAATAGCCTCCAGGAACAGTAGATTCGTCCCTGCAATAACCCTGGAGGCAAAAAAATAAAAAACAAAAAGTTGTAGTAATAGGTTCAGTCTATTAAAGCTTCTTACCAGTTATTCTTGCGAATATTTTTCAGTTAAAATAAGATGGCTTTGGTCCTTTAAAGTGAGTACAGTTAGTTAACATAAAGTTTTATTGCTGTAATCATAGCTAAACTATCCATGCCTTTGCCTTGTTACAATCTTTCAGAATCTTGCCACCCAAATGGACTAGAGTATCAATTTCCCAAAACAAATAAACTTGTATAGAGATAACAATCACAAGAAAATGCCATCTAAGACCCAGAATTTCTGAAACAAAGTATTAGAAAACTACCACCTTTATAGGCAACAGAAGACAGGCATTACAGAATTCATTAACTTAAACTAGGAAGACACCAAGAGAGCACAACTGACAATGGTCCCACAGAGACTGAAAACTACAACCAGGGAGTTGGGCGGTAGCACAGAGGGTTTTAAGTGCACGTGGTGCAAAGCACAAAGACTGGCATAAGGTTCCCAGTTCAAGCCCCCGGCTCCCCATCTGCAGGGGTGTCCCTTCACAGGCAGTGAAGCAGGTCTACAGGTGTCTATCTTTCTCTCCCACTCTCTGTCTCCCCCTCCTCTCTCCATTTCTCTCTGTCCTATCCAACAACAATAATAACTACAATAAAACAACGAAGGCAACAAAAGGGAATAAATAAATAAATTTAAAATTAAAAAGTTTTTTAAAAAAAAGAAAACTACAACCAAAGACAGCTCTGGTAGTGTGTCTGTGTGTTTTGTTTTTCCTCTTATGTACAAGAATAAGGGAAAATATATTTATATGTTATTCTCTAAGTTATTACCAAGAAATGGAAGCGGCACTGTGACTGATTTTTCACCCTAAGTAAGACAGGCATAAAAAAATAAAATAATTGTGGTCTGGGAAGTGGCGTAATGGATAAAGCACTGGATTCTCAAGCATGAGGTCCCGGGTTCAATTCCCGGCAGCACATGTACCAGAGTGATATCTGGTTCTTTCTCTCTCTCTCTTTCTCTCTCTCTCTCTCTCTCTCTCTCTCTCCTATCCTTCTCATTAATAAATAAGTAAAATCTTTAAAATAAAATAAAATAAAAATAATTATAAAACATAAAAGGTTGGATAGTGTCCACCATTTCAGCTTTCTGAGAGCAATTTGTTATTTGTCTTCTGGAATGTACATGTGTACACACACCTACTAAGTGCTATGTGATTTTAAAACTGTATTACTGTGGAAGCCTGCAAGACCAATAAAGTTGTTAAATTTGGAAGAAAAAAGAAGTTGGATAGTGGAGGCTTAAAACTGCCCTCCAAATTTCCAAAGCCTCTTATAATTTTTTTTCTTTTAGAGAAACAGAGAGGTAGGGAGGCAGAGACAGTGAAAGACCACAACACCCAAGTTCCTTTCAATGTGGCAGGGGGGAAGGACTTGAACCTGGGTTGCACACAAGGCAAAGCAGTGCACTATCCAAGTGAGCTATTTTGCTGGCCCTACTTCCTATACTTCTTATCATAACTCCTACTACTTTGCATTTTAAAAGCTAACATTATAAGCTCCACAAGGCCTTTGTTTACAGCTGGAAGAGTGCTGAGCACATACCAAGCATTCAACAAATATTTCCTGAGTAAAGACTGCAGGAATCCCCCACAGAATTATAAGCTTCATGCAAATAGGAATTGAGAGTTTCATTCGTCAGTTTTCCAATGCACTTAGCAGACTGTGATCCAGAGACTTATCAAAACGTATTTACTTAGTGAACATGTTTATGACCAGGAAAAACACACACAAATAAGTAGTCTATATGAAACTCAAACTCATTTAAAAAATTCCCGTTATAATAAACACTACCAAACAAGATAAGGTGTTTCAGTGTGCAGGTTACAGTTGTTTAGAACCATTAAATCTCTTTGGCAGTCAAAGATAAAAATCTCAAGAAAAATCAAGTATTAATTATGTTCCCAATAATTTTTCTCTATTCTAAGCTTTGTTTCTCAATACCTTATCTCAAATAATCCACAATATTAGATTGAGAAGTTATTGTTTGTGCCAAACATATCCACATCAATTGGAGAAGATTAAAGAAATAAGGTGACTGCCAAGAGGAACTCAGAGTAGTCAAAGAAAATCAAAGGATATGCTCCAACTAAGCCAAAAACAGGATATCCTTCAAAGTTAAAAAAAAAAACACTTCCCACTTACTTATCAACAGAAGTCAGATGGGATACTTTTCTGGAACAAATGGCTCAAAGAAAATGCAAAAATTCTGTCATTTGCTCTAATGTGTCAAAGGACAACAGAAATCAGTTATTTTAAGACCAACAAGCAAGAGTAAAAGATAACATAAAAGAAAATGTCAGATATCAACACTAAATAGATGTCTTTTAAAATTGAAAGTCATCTCAACTTTCAGAAATCAACTTAGGAAAGAAAGAGTATAATCTCTGAGGAAAAACTGCATTCTTTTGAACATGAGAAAAAACAAAATTATACTGAACCTCATTGGTTCACATATTTACCTTAACAAAAGGAAAGTAAATTTAACAAAAGAAAACACAGAGAGCACCTGTGACACTGTGCAAAAATGTCTAACTTGAATCTTATCAAAAGGAAATATTAGAGACATTCTATAAAACAGGTCTATAATCTGGCAAGGGAACCCAAGGACTAAAGGAACTGTTCCAGACTGAATAAGACTAAAGAGACATAAGACTAAAGACAATAAAGAAGACATAAGACTAAAGACAACAAGACTAAAGGAACTGTTCCAGACTGAATAAAGACTAAATGCAACACTTAATTCTTAACTGAATCCTTTTGTTATAAAAGGCGCTTATAATTGTATCAATATTAATTTCCTGACATTCTTGGTTGCAGTAAGAGTATCCTTGTTTATAGCACAGACATTTATTTAGATTATTTAGATGGCAGCAGGTGACAGGGTATCATTGCAGCAACTTAATTCTCAAACTGTTATGAGCATAAAGCAAGAGAGTCCAGCCCCACCACCTCACAGGCTAGTATACCTACAGAGGTCAGATAATAAATTACTTTACACAAGTTAAATGTGGATGGTAGGGACTAACACTATTTACTGAGACATCATTTAGCAAAAATATAGATCATCTAGATTGCAAGCTCAGAGGGGCAAGATCATTCCATTTATTAAGAGAAACCTAAGATCCAAATTTTATATGAAATTTCCCAATTTTTAAAACACTAAATGGGCCAAACAAAACATGTCAGTTGGCTAAATTTGAACCACAGCTGCCTCAGGCCCAGAGGCATGTTTCTCAAACTAAGGCCCAGGGATAGAAGGAAACCACATGATACACATGGAACATATTCTCAGAGCCACAGTTTTATCCCAAGAGTTTGCCTGGAATTTTCTGGGATAGATAGAAGATTTTCTATATTTTTAAAATGCTGTGGTATGGAATATGATACAAAGTTCATGATTAATATTTCTTCATTTGAAAACAATTAGAAGCTTTCAAAAACACTGTAATAAGAGTAGTACCAACATATCAAGAATAGTATAAATATATTAAATCACTAATTAAAAAAATAGTACAAGTATTGAACCAAAGTAAAAGACTCTGGGGTGGGTGGGGGGCTCGGGTCCTGGATCATAATGGCAGAGGAGGACCTAGTGAGGGTTGAATTGTTATGTGGAAAACTGGGAAATGTTATGCATATACAAACTACTATATTTTGCCGTCAACTGTAAGCCATTAATCCCCCAATAAAGAAACTTAAAAAGTAGTACAGTATCTGTTTACTTTGTACAAATTCACCTACTGTTAACATTTTACTCATTTACTTTTATTTGCACATAAGTTTGCTCCCTCTCTACACATACAGAGGGCTATGTGTATATACACATATTAATATATGTATACATCTATACTATTACTTTTTTAACCATTTCAGAGCAAGTTACATATATAGTGGTCCTTTATCCCTGAAACTTCAATATGCATTCCCAAGAATAAACATAACCTCTTACATAACTTTAGGATAGTTATCAACTTCAGTAATTTAACTCTTATGCAATACTTTAATCTACGATTCATATTCCTATTTTTGCCAAGTGACTCAAAAATCCTTTTCTAGCATTTCCCCCACCCCTCTAGTCTAAACTCTAGCCTATGATCAGGTACTTCAAGTTAGTTGTCATGTCTCCTAGTCTTCTTTAAGCTGGAACAATCAATCCCACAATCTTCCTTTGTTGTTTTATCATTAATATGTAAGAGGGAAAAAAGTCTTCTCCCACTCTTAAAAATAGTCTGTTCCCCCCCTTTGTAGTTCAGGGTTTCTTCAAGATTAGATTCGGCTATGCATTCTTCTCAAACATTACATTCAGGGGCATACAAACTCACTGGAGTGGGGGTCCGGCAGTAGCGCAGCACGTTAAGTTCACATGGCACAAAGCACAAGGACCAGCGCCAAGGATCCTGGTTCAAGACCTCGGTTCCCACCTGCAGGGGAGTCGCTTCACAGGCGGTAAAGCAGGTATGCAGGTGTCTTGTCTTTCTCTCCCCTTCTCTGTCTTCCCTCCTCTCTGTCCTAACAATGACATCAATAACAATAATAATAATAATAACCACAAGGGCAAAAAAACATTCAAAACTCACTAGAGCTATTTATTTTGATCATGCTCTCTAGATGTTGTCTGATCTCACCAATGTACTGTTATTATTTTCCCCCATACAATTATTAATAAGCAACATATGAGAAGATATTAAGACCACCCAAGAGTCCTGCTCCTTATCTTAAAAAAAAAACCCTAAATTTATCGTCTATTACTAATTCCTGCCCAAGCCAATCCTTATTGCAATGGTTGCAAAAAATCATTTGAATGTTTAAGTTAGATTACGTTTTTGGGTACAATTCCAGATGCTTTAGCTGTAAGCAGTCAAGCCCACTGAAGTGGAACCACTTAAATAAAAAGACAGGAAAATGGGAGGGGGGGGCTGCAGGAGACTCTTTGGCCATGCCTAAAACTGTACAGGCTTAAATTTCTCATTAGCTAGTATGAGGCATGAGGCATAGAACTAATCAAGACACAGACATCTCAGAAGATACAGCTAGATATATGGTTAACTGAGTGTTGTACAATCTTTTCATAAAATAAATATATACCCTAGTCTACCAATTTTATAAAGTACACTTTTTTTCATTTAAAAGCCACTTAGTTCTTATTTAATTTTCCCCCCATTTTTTGTGTGATTAATAGTGGGTTACCAGATTGTAAGATTACAGTGTATTGTTCCCCACCACACCAAAGTTGTATATCCCCACCCTCTCATCTCCCAAAGATAATCACCACAGTTCTTACAAGGCTTAGAAACAGGGGAGTCGGCAGGTAGTGCAGTGGGTTAAGTGCAGGTGGCATAAAGCACAAGGACTGGTGTGAGGATCCCGGTTCAAGCCCTCAGCTCCCCACCTGCAGGGGAATCACTTCACAAGCTGTGAAGCCGGTCTGCAGATGTCCATCTTTCTCTCCCCCTCTGTCTTCCCCTCCTCTCTCCATTTCTCTCTGTCCTACCCAACAATGATGACATCAATAACTATAACAATAAAATAAGGGCAACAAAAAGGAATAAATAAATATTTTTAAAAAGGCTTAGAAACAGTTTACCTACGGGGCTGGCTGGTGGTGCCCCTGGCTGAGTGCACATGTTACAATGTGCATGGACCAGGGTTCAAGGCTGCAGGTGTCTGTTTGTCTCTTTCCCTCTGTATCTCCCCCTTCCTGTCAATTTCTGGCTATCTCTATCAAATAAATAAAGATAATAAAAACTTAAAAAAGAAAGAAAATTTGCTTACTTATTTTTTTATATTTATTTTCCCTTTTATTATTTTTTTTCACTGTTGTAGTTGTTGTTGTTATTAATGTCGTCATTGTTAGATAGGACAAAGAGAAATGGAGAGAGGAGGGGAAGACCGAGAAGGGAAGAGACACCTGCAGATCTGCTTCACCACTTGTGAAGCAACACCCCTGTAGGTGGGGAGCCAGGGTCTCGAACAGGGATCCTTACACTGGTCCTTAAGCTTTGCGCCATTTGCGCTTAACCTGCTGCACTACAGCCCAACTCCCCCCCCCCCTTTTTTTAAACAGAGTAGTATTCAGCTGTGGTTTATGGTGGTGCTAGGGACTGAACCTAGCCCTTTTGAGTCTCAGATATGAAAGTCTCTTTGTATAACCATTGTTTTCTACACCCCCCCCTTCCACTTCTGATTTTCTGTTGTTGTTGTTTTTCTTTCCAAATTTACATGTACCAGATCTCTACATTCCACATGCGTGAAACAATGCAGCAGCTGTCTTTCATCTATTTCGCTAAGCATAATTACCTCTAGTTACACCCATTTTGTCCCAAAGGACACAATATTATCTTTTTTTTTTAATATTTATTTTATTTATTTATTCCCTTTGTTGCCTTTGTTGTTTTATTGTTATTGTTGTTGTTATTGATGTCGTCATGGAGAGAGGAGGGGAAGACAGAGAAGGGGAGAGAAAGATAGACACATGCAGACCTGCTTCGCCGCCTGTGAAGCGACTCCCCTGCAGGTGGGGAGCCGGGGCTCGAACCGGGATCCTTATGCCGGTCCTTGTGTTTTGCGCCACCTGCGCTTAACCCGCTGTGCTACAGCCCGACTCCCACAATATTATCTTTGAGTGCAGAGTAGTATTCCATGGAATATATCTCACAACTTCTTTAGCCAGTCATCTGCTGGTAGACTGCTTCCACTCTTTGACTACTGTGAATAATGCAGTTCTGAACATATGAGGGCATGTGTCCCTTTGAATTAGTGTCTAAGTGTTCTTTGGATAAATGCCTATGAGTGATATTGCTGGATTATAAGGTAATTCTATTTTTGTTTAAGGACTCTCCATACAGTCTTCCAATCGAACTTAGAACAGAATTTTGCATACTGAGTTTGTCTAAATTATAGACTCTGGAACTATAAATCCAGAATTAGATATTATTTTTTGTTACTACTACTACTACTGATACTAACTCTAAATCATTATATTCACAGTTTTAAATTTTTCCCAAAATAGGGCACATAGTATAACTACTTTTTTTCTCCTTTTTTTTTTTTTTTTGCCATTTTTTCCTTTTGTTGCCCTTGTTGTTAATCGTTATTATTGTTGTTATTGCTCTCGTTGTTGGATAGGACAGAGAGAAATCGAGAGGAGAGTAAGACAGAGGGGGAGAGACAGACACCTACAGACCTGCTTCACTGCTTGTGAAGCAATAACCACCCCCACTACAGGTGGGGAACCTGGGGCTCGAACCGGGATCTTTATGCTGATCCTTAAGCTTTGTGCCATATGCACTATCACCCAGCCCCAGTAATAAATACTTTTAAAAGATCTTTATTCTTTTGATAGAGACAGAGAATGCAAAGAAAGCGAAAGAGACCACAGCAATCAAGCTTCCTTCAATGAGGTGGGGGCCAGGGTTGAACCTGGGTCATGTATGTGACAAAGCAACACACTAAGTGACCCATTTTGACAACCCAGTTATTAACTACTTCTGAGTGTTTATCTTCCATCTTTTCATTGTATGTCAGTCTCCCACTCAGTCTCTCTAAGGTTAGGGTTAAGGCTAATTAGCCACCATCATCTAATTATGACCTAGAGTAGGAAATCAGTTTCACACTACAGTCCAAGACAAACATATTTAACAGAAATCAAATTTCTTAACACAATATATGTAAAGGACCAATATTTTATGTTGCTTTCTCTCTTTCTTCTCCCCACCTCACTCATTCTTTTTAACAACGGTCTTGACTCCACAAATAAATCCAGTATTAAGATCTGTATTTGAAAACCACTAACCTATAACCTGGTACAGAATTTTTTGTCTTTGTTGTCTAAATCAAATTCCTAACAAAGTCTAAAACAAAATTTTCACTTGTTTTCGGTAAAACATGAAGAAAAAGAATATCATAATGAGTTATTTAAGTACTACTTCAGACTGAGACTGAGTATGTTAATTTCTAAATTCCCAAAAGTTTTATTTTTTAAATGAATCTATGATTGTATGATGAATTTTAAGTTGTCTATTATACACTGGACTCCTAATTTTCCCCTCAAATTTTACTGGATCACTACATTTCCACTGCTCTGATGTGAAATATCAACACAGGAGTGTTCCTATTGAAAAAGTTTGAGATTTGGCAGGGAGAGTAAGACATAATAATTTTAACACTTGTAATAATTACTCTATTCATAACAAGAAATATGTTAAGAACCCTAAGAATATTCCTATGTTTAACGTCTAAATGTCATAGGGAAGGCTATTTAGACAGAAAACAGTATTTGAGTTGGGCCTTGAAGGGTACTGAAGAAATCACTGGGATGAAAGTATCAA
>NC_080164.1:29281746-29392894 GCF_950295315.1 Erinaceus europaeus | reverse complement strand
ACCCTCTCCCCTGATAGCTCTCCTATTCTTTAACCCTCTGGGAGTATGGACCCAGGGTCATTATGGGATGCAGAAGGTGGAAGGTCTGGCTTCTGTAATTGCTTCTCTGCTGAACATGGGCATTAGCAGGTCAATCCATATTCCCAACCTGTCTCTTCTCTTTCCCTAGTGGGGCGGGGCTCTGGGGAACCCTTCTTTATTTGATTTGATAGGGCAGAGAGAAGTTGAGAGGGGAGAGGGAGATGGAGAAAGAGAAAGAGAGACATTAGCAGACCTGCTTCACCACTCATGGAGCGTCCCCCCCTGCAGGTAGGAAGTGGCGGCTCCAACCTGGGTCCTTGTACATGGTGGCTCATGCACTCGTTTGGACGCACCATCACTCAGCCCCCCAAATGGAACATCTTAAAGGTCACATCACTACCTCTTTGCACAGACGCCTTTACATCACATAGCACCGAACATGAAGTCCGTAGATCTAGGGAGAAAGGAGCAATGATTGGGGCTGGGGTTTAGCCCACCAGGCAGAGTGCACTCTTTATCATGAGCATGGACCAGGGTTCAAGCCCAAGCACCATATGAGAACATCGAGCAAAGGGGATACAACACTGTGGTTGGTCTCCCTCAATCTCTCTCTCTCTCTCTCTCTCTCTCTCTCCCTCCCCCCCTCAATCTAGATGAAGGAAAACAGGGTTTGCTGTGGGTGGTCAATGATGTAGGTGTGAAGCCCTGGGAATAAAAAAGCAAAAAGGAGAGATTGTTACTTTGTTCACTTTAACAAATGCTACTGTTTATTAAATCCTCAGGACCACCTGCCCTCAACAAATACTCATTTTTGATAATGTGGTTTGGACAGTTGACATTTCACTTGTATCTATGCTTTAGATATATCAGAAAGGCCCTCACAGTGTTTCACTTTATGAACTGAAATGCATAAAACTAGCCAGCTCTCCAAAGCGGTAGACTTTTAGACCAGGAATGCTACCTGGAAGACCATTTCTAAATTTATGCTTTTTCCTTTTGCAGTTGATAAAACAGAGGCCGAGAAATGCAAACTCATCCACAGCAGCTCTCCTTGGGAGCTACGCAGTTGCAGCCCCGATCCTCAGTTTCCTCCACCTCCGTCTAGATTTTGATTAATAACATTTGAAAGCACAGAACAAGGAAAAGTTCCACACCTTATAAATCAGCATGAAACTTGCCCAGAGGAGAGAACAAGCTTATGAATTCAATCACCAGCCAGATTCCAAGAGAGGAGTAAATTAAATCAAAGCTCTAATGTTTTGCAATTTATAAGAGAACCTCTTGCCATAAGTGATCATTATTATGCTGATCTCTGATGTGGATACAAGCTGTCTTGAGGCACTTGTAAATAATTACATTTACAACCAGAAAACTCTGTGTTAGGCTGTGCGGGAGAGAGGGAGACACATGGAGAAGTAGGCCCACTTGGTGGGAGGCATGGCTGCAGCCTCCTGTGCTCTGGAGAAAAAGGCCAGCTGCTTGGGTGCCTGTGGGAAGCCATGTGATTCCATCCTTCCTAATGAGTCAGAACAGCTTTCTCTATTACCTCTTAAGAATTTGAATGAGAAAGCCTAGGGATTATCATGGGCAACTTAATGCAATTGGGTATTTATTCTGTGAAGGAAAGCAAGTCAAATTCTAAAGAAAGCAGAATATTGTCATTTATTCTCAAGAAGAATAGGATATGGGGGTGGGGGAAGATTAATTTATTTGTTTATTTATTTTTTTGACCAAACTACTACTCAAACTCTGGCTATTTGTCAGGGATTACATTTAAGCCCTCTTTTAAAAAATGTTTTAATGCCTCAATTTGGTGAGTGTTCTGCAGACGTTTGAAAAGTTTATGTAGTGGTCAGAAAGATAGCTCAGCCTATCAGGTCACCAAATTTATGCCTGAGGTCTCAGAAGTGACAGGTTTAATATCCAGCATCATCCTATATCAGAGCTGAGAAGTGCTCCTCTTTCTTTTTCCTTCCCCTTCTCCCCCTCCTCTTCCTTCTCCTTCTCCAAACTCTCTTACAAATAAATAAATAAATATCTTTAAAGAATATATATATATATGTATATATATATATATATATCTTTCATTGACAGGTGTATTCTGTGTTAGTAATAAAAAGTTGACTTATCAAAAAACTATTTTACACACACACACACACACACACACACACACTCAACTGACTCAGCTCTGGCTTATGGTGGTGCTGAGGATTGAACCTGGGACCTCTGAGCCTCAGATATGAAATCCTTTTGCATAACCATTATATTGTCTTCTCAGTCCAGACCTTTTTTTTTTTTTTTTTTAATCATTTACAAGATTGCTGTTGTCACAGAGGTGGGGTGTCACATCTCTCTAAGACAGTTGTCAGCAAACCTCACCCACCACCAAATTGCCACCAAATTCTCTGCTCCATAGGACCCAAGTCCCCCAACCTTTTTTTTTTTTCACCTTCCAGCTTTCCCTTAATGAGGCTTTGAACATGCTGAAAAAAAAAGCAAACAAAACTACAGTGCTTTATAGTTTCATCCTATAGTTCCCAGGTCTCAGCCACGAATGAGATCAGCCTCTATACTTGTGTCTTCTCCTGGCTTCTTACTCTCTTAGCAGGAGCCTCCGCAGTCCTATTCATGTTGTAGAAAATGGCAAGATCTCATCTCTCCTCACTGCTGAGTAATATTCTATTGTGTTTATAAACCACAGCTTCTCAGCCACGGCTCTGCCATTGGACACTTGGATTGTTTCTAAACCTTGGCTAATGCATATCACGTTATGATGAACGTAGGTGCATGAATCTCTTTGGCTTAGTGTTTTTTGTGTTCTCTGGGTTGTTCATGTGGTATAAACTTGGGCCTCTCCCATGCAAGCCCTCTGTGCAACTGCTGTGCTATCTTCAATGGCCTGGGGAGACTTAACTACCCTCCTTTCTCACTACGTCTCTGGACGTGTCCAGAGGAACTGCTACTGGGGCTGTCAAGCTTTCCAGACTCTGAAGAAAGCACTGCTAGAGGACCCAGCCTCCAACGAAGCTGCTCTTCTTGCCATGTGGAGGCTGGTGGAATGACTCCTAAGGTGCCAGTTTTTCTCTAATTGGGAGAGGCTCCTCTCCCATGTGCTCCCGGCAGAAAAGCCAACTTAGGCTCTAGGGGAGCATCACAGTTTCAGACTCCCCAGCTAATGACCCTCTTATTATCCCTCACCACTTGTCCCTGAAGTATGTTGCAATTACCGTGGAATTTAGTGCCCAAAGATTTCTAAACCTCCGAGCCTCTGAAATGCTCTGTGCACTGTTCAAGATGATTACTGCTGAACAAAACCAACAAATACAAATTATTATCCTCTCTCCCAGATGAAAATCTTATGAGACACCATGCTGCAGGGTGGTGATAAACTTGGGAATTTATATTCTTGGGTTTCACTGTATCTTCGTTGCTCTAAGAGTAAAGCATGAAACTACCATGCACTATATCATAAAGAGTTGTTACACTTTCGCAAAGAAAATCCTTGTATAGTGCTGGACACACAATATACATACTATGTTTTGGATACCTAGTTGTGATTATGGTAGACAAGCTATTTGTTGTGTTGTTTTGCACTGTATTTGTTTAGCTGATCCTTACCAAAACCTTGAGCTTTGTGATAATATCTTTAATATCATTTTACAACAGAGGGGACCAAAGTTGAGAGAGTATGGGAAACTTAATTAAACGAGGATGGCAAGACATAGAGATAGTATTAAGAACCAGTCCGGCCCCAGAGCACTGTGCTGTCTCCCAGAACCTTTCTCTGTTTGGGGAAGATTTCTTCCTTTAAGAGGGGCACTGACAATGAATAAATGAGTAAGGGCCTCTGCAAACCTGCTGTGGACTAAAGTCTGGCTATTTATTTATTTATTTATTTATTTTTATTGAGTATTCAAAGAGCTTTATTTCTCTCACAAAAAATGTGTTTCCATGTAACAATCACAACTCCAGATTTTACATTGACCAGGTGCTTCTCTTTCAACTGGTCCCATTCTGCCTTGGAACTGTGGGTAGGGGGACAGCAGTGACCTCTGTCCTCCCAGGTTTGGGTAGACCCTGGAGAGGCAGGAGAAGTCAGGGCTGCTTAGGAAGAGTCCTTAGACAAATAAAAATGAAATTACCTTATGTACAGCAGTATCATTCTCAGGCATTTATCCAAAGGACATGAAAACACTAATTTTTTTTTTTTTTTTTTACCTCCAGGGTTATCACTGGGGCTTGGTGCCGACACTACGAACCCACTACTTCTGTGGCCATTTTTTTCTATTATTTTGGATAGAACAGAGAGAAATTGAGAGGGGAGGGGAAGATAGAGAGGGAGAGAGAAAAACAGACACCTGCTGACCCGCTTCACCGCTTGTGAAGGAACCCCTCCTGCAGGTGGGGCTTGAACTGGGATCCATTCACCTGTCTTTGTGCTTTATACTATGTGAGTTCAACCCAGTGCGCCACCGCCCGACTTGCCGAAAACACTAATCTGAAGGGACATATGGACCCCTATGTTCATATCTGCATTATTCACAATAGCCAAAGATTGGAAGCAGCCTAGAAAGTTTGGCTTGTTTTTAAAAGGAAACATTACTTTTATTGCTCATTCTTTTAAATAAAAAAATAATGTATTCTTTTTGTGGAAAAGTCAGAAATAGCTACTAATAAGAAAAGAGCGGACATGTGCCTTCCCTCCATTGCTGGCATCCATGATAACTCCTTGGCTATATCTTCTTCTGCTATTGGTGTTCAGAATTGCACTCACTGCATGACTTGCCCTCCACTGCTTCCACAATCTCTGCGACTTACAGACAGTATTTCCACAGACTCAGTAAGGGTAAAGGCTATTTCCTGTTGTATAACAAGCAAGATATTTTCTTTCTCCTAGATCATTGAGTGGCACCGAGCCTAGACTGTGGTTTCACAGCAGGATTGAGGTCACTATTTTTCATGACACCAAAGTGAAATAAGGACACAAAAATGAAATGTGATAGCATTAGGAACTCTGCATTAAAAGAAGAAGAAGAACATTAGTGGTGGTTGGGAATTTCTTGTGTCTTTGGCGTAGAAGTCAGTGTAATTCTATTTTTAATCAATGATGGACATACTCTTTAATTTCTCCAGCCCAAACCCCATCCTGGATTCTTTGTGAAGTGTGGAATTTTTTTTTTTTAATCAAAAGGACAAAAGAATCGTATAAAGGGTCCATCCCTTAATCTAAGGACGTCTGCAATCTACTCCTTTGACAGTAAATTTAAAGAAGGTGATACTATCAATAAATGAGTCTGAGCTCCTTCACTGAGAAGGCTGTGTGCACTGCAGATTAATCTGCTCCAAGATTTTCAGAGCATGTCATGGTTTTGCCCAGATATCAAATGTAATCTCTGTTGAACCCCCCCAAACCAATCAAAAGTTAAATCAGTTTTGTCAAATATCTCTCAACAGAGATAGCACCTTCCCCTTTTATTTCCTCTTACCCCACTTTTGACCTTCATAACAACTTTAAGAAATCATTGCTACTGTTTTTTTTTTTTTTTTGAGTGGAATGACTGATGAAACAAAAATTTAGGATAGAGTGAGAAATGGCAGAAGTGGAGGACACAGAGGAACTAGACATTTCAAAATAAATTATAAAACCATTCTCAGGAGCACCAGCTTCTTGGTGGCATTTCAGTGTTCTAGTTTAGTCTGGGATTGTGTGTGTGTGTGTGTGTGTGTGTGTGTGTAGTTTTGGTAAGGAGGCCAGATTCGATGCCTTGAAACTAAGTCAGATTACTTTTAAAATATCGGTATGGAGCATTGTAACTGCTACTAGTTTTGTGCTTTAAAAAAATCTGTTCTTCCCAGAGGGATGGAGAATAGGGAGGATTCCAGTGGAGGGGATGGGATGTGGAACTCTGGAGGAGGGAGCTGTATGGAATTGTACTCCTGTTATCTTACAATCTTATTAATCATTATCAAGTCACTAATAAAAAATAGAAAAAAGAAAGGGAGAGTAAAAGAGACATACCAGCAGCATTGCTTCACTGCTTATGAAGTGTGTGTGTGTGTGTGTGTGTGTGTGTGTGTGTGTGTGTGTGTGTGTCCCCTCTTCACCCCCTCCCGCCCCCGAATGTAGAGACCTGGTTTGTGAACTCAGATCCTTGTGCACTGTAATCTCTGTGCTCTACTAGGTGCACTGCTGCCCAGCCCTCTATTCTGTTTTGATGAAGCTGACTATTTTAGACACCTTGTGGGGACTGGGTGGTGGTGCACCTGGTTGGATCCACATGTTACAGTGCTCAAGGAACCAGGTTTGAGCCCACAGTCGCCACCTGTAAGGGGGAAAGCCTTGCAAGTGGTAAAGCAAGGCTGTAGGTGACACTCTTTCTCTCTCCCTATCTTCCTCTTCACTCTTGATTTCTGACCGTCTCTATCCCATATAAATAAAGATAATTAAAAAAAAATAGATACCTTGTGTAATTGGAAATACGCAGTACTTTTTCTCTAATGACTGACTGGCTTATTCCATTTACTGTAATATCCTCCAGGCTACTTTATATTACATAATATGACAAGATTGCTTTCTTTTTAAAGGATATAACAGTATTCATTATATCTGTATACTATATATCTCCCCATTCATAGATATTTATACTGTCTGTAAATCTTGACTTTAATGTTGAAAAAGAAGTGGAGTGTAGAGATTTGCTAAAAATAAATAAATAAAAATGAAAAAAATCTGTTAGATTGAAAACAATCTTAATGACTTTTAGAACACGGTTTAGTAGTCCCTAGCCCCTTAAATAACAGATAATTGAGTGCTGGTGTCTGTCTGTTCTTTCTCTTTCTTTTGTGATTTGATTGGTGGGACTTTACCACTCTGAGCCAAATTGTTTTTGTTTTTGTTTTTCCTTCTGGCAGAGACAGAGATAGAGGGAGTGCAGGAAACATCAGAGTTTCCTCCATTGTGGTGGGGGTCGAGCCCTGACCTGGGTTGTGCTCATGAAAAAACAGACACACTGTGAGGTGAGTTACCTTGCCCATCCAAATACTGTTTATTTTATTTTATTTTATTTTATTTTATTTTATTTTATTTTATTTTATTTTATTTTATTTTATTTTATTGCCTCCAGGGTTGCTGGGGCTCAGTGCCTGCACTAGGAATCCGTTGTTCCTGAGGCCATTTTCCCCATTTTGTTGCCCTTGTTGTTGGCCCTTTTTTTTTTTTTGGTTGTTTTTGTTATTGTGGTTATTGTTGTTGTTGTTGTGGATAGGACAGAGAGAAATGGAGAGAGGAGGAGAAGACAGAGAGGGGGAGAGGAAAAGAAACACCTTCAGACCTGCTTCACCGCCTGTGAAGCGACCTCTTGCATGTGGGGAACCGGTGGCTCGAACTGGGATCCTTACGCAGGTCCTTGCGCGCCGTGCCACGTGTGCTTAACCCGCTGTGCTACTGCCCAACCCCCAAAATACTGTTCTCTTTTTAGAGTGTTTTTTTTTTTTTTTTTTCTTAGCAGCTTGGTGATTGAGTTTACCTGGTGGAACACACAATGTTCATGCTTGAGGCTGTCAGTTCAATCCCCAACATGGCATCTGGGTGGTGCTCTAGTTTCTCAGATGTAAAACTGTCTACCAAAATGACATAGATAAAAAAGTAAAATTCATTTTTTTTTTTGCCTCCAGGGTTATTGCTGGGGCTTGGTGCCTGCACTATGAATCCACTGCTCCTGGAGGCAATTTTTCCCATTTTATTGCCCTTGTTGTTGCTCGTGTTGCTGTTGTTATTGTTGCCATTGCTGATGTTGTTGTTGGATAGGGCAGAGAGAAATGGAGAGAGGAGGGGAAGACAGAGAGGGGGAGAGAAAGATAGACACCTGCAGACCTGCTTCACCACATGTGAAGTGACCCCCCTGCAGTTGAGGAGCCGGGGGCTTGAACTGGGATCCTTGCACTTTGGTCCACTGCACTACTGCCCGGCCCCCTTAAAATTCAGTTTTAAGTAATATTTTAAAGAGCTAAACATTTGAGAGAGAAAGTGAGAGTGAAAGTGTGTGTGTATGTGTGTGTGTGTGTGTGTGTGTGTGAGAGAGAGAGAGAGAGAGAGAGAGAGACAGAGAGACAGAGAGACAGAGAGACAGAAAAAGGGAGGGAGGGAGGACAGGGCACCACTCAGCTGTAGCTTATGGCAGTGCTGAGTGCTGAGGATTGAACCTGGACCCTCACAGGCAAGTCTTGTCCTCTCACATGCAGAGCTATCTCCCAGTCCTCTCAGCACCTGTAGTGCCTGCTTACTCCTCTCTTTCTATACTTAGATGCACCTGCTGATACAATAAGGGGTAAACTTTATAGGAGCTCAGACATCAGTAGCCCCTCACCCTCCAGTATCTGAGAGACTTTTCCTAGTGTCCAGTGGGCTGAGCTCCTGCAGTGGCCGCCTGTGTAGTGAGGATGTTCCCTCAGATCTTTTCTCTGTCTCTGGCCTAGAGAGTTATTACTTTCATGACTGGGCATGAGCAGTCGAGCCTGGAGGCCTAAGATGTGTCCACAGTGCTTTGCAGTGTGGACATCTTCACCAGAGTAATAGCTTGGGACGTGTGGTCACTTCATCAAGATGAGGGTGGCTGAACAGGGGGAATTTGCCTTGTCCTGCTTGTGACCCTGCTTCTTCCATGTGGTCTCTGGGCAGGGAGCACAGTGCATTCTTGTCCTACTTATCAGGCATTTGTCCTTACCTGTCACCTTTCTATATTCAGAAAGCCCTGAACATAGGCAGAGAGGTTTGCTCGTGGAGGAGCTGGACAGAAATTCCCAGAAACACAGGATCCTTCCAGTTTCCCCAGGGAGCATGGACGTGAGGTGTGAGCAGTGGGTTGAAAGACCTGGTCATTGGATTCTGTTGACTTGTATGCTTGTGTGTTGGAGGGTGATTGAGATTAAGTGACTATGTACTGAGCTAATGTGTGATTCATGGTGCACCCTGATACCGGTAGTTGAAAACAGTAAAAAGAACTGCTGTTGGGGCCAGACGTTGGTGCACTTGGTTGAGTGCACATATTACAATATGCAAAGATCCAGGTTCAAGCTCCTAGTCCCCACTGGAAGGTGCAAGCTTCACAAGCAGTGAATCACTGCTGCAGGTGTGTGTGTGTGTGTGTCCCCCTTCTCTCTTAATTTCTGTCTCTATCCAGTAACTAACTAAATAAAAATTTTTAAAAGATAAAAAAGATAATTGATGTCTTAGAATAAAGAGATCACAGTAGGGGCTGGGTGTTGGCACACCTGATCGAGCATACACATTACCATGAACAAAGACCTGGGTTTGAGCCCCTGCCCCCATCTGCAGTGGGCAAGCAGCATAAGTGATAAGCAAGTCTGCAGGTCTATCTATCTATCTTTCATGAAGGCCCATCCCAAGCAGACAGCAGCAAGGCTATTTGCTGGTGAAACACATTCTTTTTTTAAAAAAAAATTATTTATTTATTTAAGAAAGGAGACATTAACAAAATCATAGGATGGGAGGGTACAACTCCACACAATTTTCACCACCCAATCTCCATATCCCATCCCCTCCCCAATAGCTTTCCCATTCTCTATCTCTCTGGGAGCATGGACCCAGGGTCGTTGTGGGTTGCAGAAGGTGGGAGGTCTGGCTTCTCTAATTGCTTCCCCGCTGAACATGGGCATTGACTGGTTGATCCATACTCCCAGTCTGCCTCTCTCTTTCCCTAGAAGGGTAAGTCTCTGGGGAAGCTGAGCTCCAGGACACATTGGTGGGGTCTTCATTCCAGGGAAGCCTGGCCAGCATCCTGATGGCATCTGGAACCTGGTGGCTGAAAAGAGAGTTAACATACAAAGCCAAACAAATTGTTGAAGAATCATGGACCCAAAGGTTGAAGTAGTGGAGATGAAGTGTTGGGGGTACTCACTGCAAACTCTAGTGTACTACTGCTTTCAGGTATATATTTGCCCTAATCAAACACATTCTTTACTCCGCCCTCATGGCTATGGGCTTTGATCTCTGGGGTGCAAGGCTGGTGGATGGGGTCCCAATGGGGTCTCCACATGTTGTTGTGTGTCCTGCCTGACTTCTGTCTGGAGATATGCCACTGTCAGTGCCACATCCAAGTCAAGGCAACACTGGGCTTGTCCACATCTCCCTCCTAATTCTCCCTCCACCTATCTACTTCTCAAAGCTGTAAATTGAAAACATACAGGAACACAACAACAGGGTAATCAGACACAGGGAAAGGGAGAACAAAATAGAGTGGCATGGTCCACTGTTGATGAACCAAGGCCAACTTAAAAAAGACTCTTTTAGATATTGTAAGTTAGACACACTACACATGATAACCACAAAACAAAATATAACACAAAGACAAATAGGAAACATATATACAGTAGATAAAACCATTATAGAAAGTCATCCACATAAAACAACAAACAGGAAGAGCTGACAACATAAAACAACCTCAAAACAGAAACCAGAATGGCTATAAGCAAACCACATCTATCAGTATTCACCATAAATGTGAATGGCTTCAATTCACCAGTCAAAAGATTTAGAGTGACTGAATGGATTAAAAAGCAAAACTCTTCTATTTTGTGTCTTCAAGAAGTATACCACCCCCCAAAGACAAATAGAAGTTCTGAGTGACAGGTTAGAACTAGGTATTCCAAGCCAAAACTAAAGGGCAGGAATAGCTATCCTAATAGCAGGTAAATTAGACTTTCAGGAAAAGAAGGTGAAAAGTGACTAACATGGACACTGTATACTGGCCAGAGGGCTCAATCCAACAGGAGGACATAACCATCATTGATCCATATGCTCCCAATATGCATGTACCCAAGTATGTTATAAACCTACTTACTGACCTTAAGGGAGACCTTGACAGCAGCACGGTGTTTGTTAGTTGGAGATCTCAACACTTTACTTATAGCAAGAGACAGATCATCAGGATAAAAAAAAAATAAACAAGGAAATAGAGGTCATATGTGAGATGAGCTTAACATACATTCAGAACCTTTTATCCTTCCCCGAAAGAATATACATTCTTTCAAGTGCACATGGAACATTCTCAAGGATTGACCATGTGTTGAGACACAGAGACAGCCTTAATAAATATGTGAATGTTGAAATCATAAAAAGTATGCTTTCTGACCATGAGGCTGTGAGGTTAGAAATCAACCACAAAGAGAGCATTTAATAGCTCAGCTGGTAGAGTGGAGGACTGTAGATGGAGAGAAATCAACCACAAAGAGAAAGACCCAAACTATGGAGACTGAAAAGTACACTTATGAATAATACCTAAGTCACTGAAGAAATCAAAAGAGAACTTGAAAATTACTTGGAGAATAATAAAAATGAAGAGACCAACTACTAGACTGTGTGGGATGCAGCAAAAGCTATCCTAAGAGGGAAGTTTATAGCAATACAGGCCTGTATCAACAAACAGCGAAGATCTCAAGTAAGCTACCTAACATCACAATGAAGCCAACTAGAAAAGGAGCAACAAAGAGACCCAAAAGTTGGCAAGAGAAAAGAAATAGTCAAAATCAGAGCAAAAGTTAATGGAGTCGAATCCAGAAAGACAACCGAAAAGATTAATGAAACCAAAAGCTGGTTCTTCAAAAGGATAAATAAAATAGATAAATGTTTCACTGGTTAGACTCACAAAAGGAAAAAGAGAAAAGCTATAATAAAAACCAATCAGAAATGAGAGAGATAATTCCAACCAAAGGTGGGGAGATAACAGTCATACATAAATATTATGAACATCTCTATGGGAATAAATTGGACAACCTAGACGAAATGAATGCATTCCTAGAATCATACTACCTACTGACCTAACCCAGGAGGAAGTAGATTGTTTAAACAAGCCATTCACTAGTTTAGAAATTGAATCAGTCATCAGAAAACTTCCCAAGGATAAAAGCCCAGGTCCAGTCGGCTTTACTAACAGATTTTATACAACTTTCAGAGAAGAACTAACACCAATTCTCCTCAAACTATTCCAGAAAATTGTAGAAGGGCAAGCACTACCAAGCACCTTTTATGAGGTGAACAACACTTTGATCCCCAAAGCAGGAAAGGACTCTACCAGGAAAGAAAATTGTAGACCTTTATCCCTGATGAACATTGGTGCAAAGATCCTAAACAACATCTTAGCAAATCGAATCTAACAACATTATCAAGAGAATAATTCACCAAGACCAAGTGTGATTCATCCCTGGGAAACGGGTGGTTCAACATCTGCAAATCCATCAATGTCATTCATCATATCAACAAAAAGAAAGAGAAAAAATCACATATTCATGTCAGTTGATGAAGAAAAGGTTTTCGACAAGATCTGGTACCCATTTGTGGTAAAGACCCTCCAGAAACTGGGATTAGAAGGACCATTCCTCAACATAATAAAGACCACAAACTCATAGCTAACATCATTCTCAATGGGGAAAAGCTGAAAACATTCACCCTCAAATTAGGAACCAGACAAGGATGTCCACTATCCGCACAGTTATTCAACATACTTCTTGTGGTCATCGCCACTACAGTCAGACAAGAAAGAGATATCAAAGGCATACAGATTGGAAAAGAAGAAATCAAACTATCACTCTTTGCTGATGACATATTATACCTAGAGAACCCCAGGACTCCACCAAAACACCACTGGAAATATTTAATAAATTCTGTAGAGTAGCAGGAGACAAAATCAATATACATAAATCTGGCATTTCTGTGTACAAATAAGGAGTCAGAGGAAAGGGAAATAAAAGACTCAATTCAATTTACAATTGAACTTAAAAAGATAAAATACCTTGGGGTGAATCTCATGAAGGAGGTAAAGGAACTTTATAACAAAAATTATAGGACATGGCTAAAATGGCTAAAAGAAATAGAGAAGGACACCCAGAAGTGAAAGAACATTCTTTGTTC
Organism: Erinaceus europaeus; assembly: GCF_950295315.1. NCBI lineage: Eukaryota > Metazoa > Chordata > Mammalia > Eulipotyphla > Erinaceidae > Erinaceus > Erinaceus europaeus. Next base: position 29,379,948 of record NC_080164.1, on the reverse strand, counting down.
CTGGATCTGAAGAATAAATATTATTAAAATGGCCATTTAACCAAAAGCAATCTACAATTTCAATGCAATCCCTATCTGAAATGCTCTGTGTTTTGTTGGTCACCCTTTTGGAACTAAACTTCAGAACCTTGTTGCTATTTGAGATCTTGAACATGCACAAGACATGCATGCCTGAGGCCCCAGAGGCCTCCATTTCTGTCTCAGACTAGAGCTGAGCAGTGCTCTGATGTGTTTGTTTCTGTCTTTCTCTCATAAAAATATAAAAAGATAGTGTTGGGGCCAGGTGGTTAAGTGCATGTGTTACCATGCACAAGGACTGGGGTACAAGCTCCTGGTCCCCAGCTGTAGGAGGAAAGCTTCATGAGTGAAGCAGTACTACAGGGCTCTGTCTCTCTCCTTGTCCACCCCCTTTCCCTCTCAATTTCTCTCTGTCATATAAAATAAACAGAGTTAAAATATTTAAAATAAATACATAAAAAGTGCTTAGTGCATGCTAGGAACCACAGATTAACTTGGGAAAAATTATAAAGGAAAAATTTTGAAATTCAGTTAAGATTTCTCCTTCATGATGAGATCAGAAAATATTTAATTTTATTTATTTGCTTATTTATGCATTCATTCATTATTAATGACTTAATGTTGATTTACAAAATTATGACATAATAGGGGTAAAATTCCATACTAGAGCTCTGTGTCCCCAATTACCTCCATTGGAAACTACGTTAGTTCTCCCAAGATTACAGATATGGGTTGACTATTATTTCTATATCTATCTATATTAATATGTTTTTTTGCCCATTTTTTCTATGAGCCTCCTTTCTCTTTCTTTCTAAATTACATCTAAACCTACTACTACTTCTGAATATCCTTATCGTTTTCCTCTTCTCTCTCAGGGTCCTGGTGGATTTGGGGTTCAGAGCCCTCAAGCCTTCATCTCCTAACATATACCCCCCTCTGAGAGTATGGACCAAAATTGCTTTTCTTCTCTCTCTTTTTTTTTTATTAGTGATTTAATATTGATTTACAAAATTACAAGGTAACAGCGGTACAACTCTGCACCATTCTCACCACCAGAGTTCTAGATCCCCATTTCCTCCACTGTAAACTATAGCAGTTCTCCAAAGGTTACAGATATGGGTTAACAATTATTTCTACAACTGTCTTTCTGTACTTGTATACATTTGCCCTCTTTTTTTAAAGGCCCAATCTTCTCATCCTTTTCAAGTCAGACATACACCTATTACTACATCCAAATGTTCCTCCCTTTTTTCCTCCTCTCTCTGGTTCCTGATGCAGCTGGAGTTCAGAGCCCTCTGTGAACCAGAATTCTTTATGGGGTGCAAAAGGTGGGAGTTTTGGCTTCTGTAATTTTTCTGGACATGGTCATTGTCAGGTTGACCCATACCCCCAGCTTGTTTTTCTTTTCCTAGTGGGCTAAGGCTCTGGAGATGTGAGGTTGTGGGACACATTGGTGAGGTCATCTGCCCAGGGAAGTCAGGATGGAATCATGATAGCATCTGCAACTTGGTGGCTGAGAAGCAGGAAGATATAAAGCAGGACAAAAATTTTAATGAACAAGAATGAATACAGTAGGAATGGAGCAGATGAGAATAGGGTCAAGTCATCTTTTAAAGTCAAGCATTTAATCAAAATCTATGAAATCTACTTCACTTTTGGACCACTTTAAAAAATTTATTTAATCTATTTATTTTAAATTTTTATTTACGAAATGGAAATATTGACAAGACTATAGGACAAGAGGAGTACATTTCCACACAGTGCCCTCCCCCAGAGCTCCACATCCCACCCTCTCCCTTGATAGCTTCCCTATTCTTTATCCCTCTGGGAGTATGGAACCAGGGTCATTATGGGGTGTAGAAGGTGGAAGATTTGGCTTCTGTAATTGCTTCTAGGCTGAACATGGGTGTTGGCAGGTTGATCCATACTCCTAGCCTGTCTCTCTCTTTCCCTAGTGGGGCAGGCATCTGGGGAGGCAGGGTTTCAAGACACATGGTGGGGTCCTCTGCCCAGCGAAATCTGGTTGGCATCATGGTAGCATCTGGAACCTGATGACTAAAAAAGAGTTAAGATATAAAGCATAACAAATTGTTGATTTATCATGAACCTAAAGGCAAGAATATTGCAGATGAAGATTTAGGGTCTCTGTTTTGGAAAAAGCTAGTAGTTCTATTTTAGGTATATTCCAAGGGGCCCATGGCTCTACTAGTTTTTGCCTGAGCCTGACATCTAAATGCAGGTGGACCCAGGCTGTTGCCTTGGGAGATGGTGTCATAGCTGGAAAAAGGACTAGAAAGCTGGATCAGGGAAGAGAGCAGCTCCCAAATATGGGGAAAGTATATAAATATTGTTAACTGTAAATCCCATCGATTTGATCTGGGGCCCATATTCAGCACAGGAGCCTATGTAACCTCTGCATCTCTGTAGGTCTGAGCTCACATTCTGTGTGGACCACTTTCAAAGTATTTTTTTATTAGTGATTTAATAATGATCTACAAGATTATAAGGTTATTACTATTATCCCTATTACTAATAAGGACATAATTCCACACTTCTCCCACCACCAAAATTCTGTGTGTTCTCCCTCTCCAAACAGTAACCACCATAGTTTTCCCAAGATTATAGTTATAGGTTGACTATATATATATTTGTTTTCAAGTTCATGTGTTTCAATCTTCTGTCTTCCACTTATGATGAAATCATTCCATAGCTATCCTTCCTTTTTCCTCTTCCCTCTAAAATATGAGAAGCAATGCTTGACCTCCTCAGGTGTTGTCCAGAATCTCTTCTCTCAGTGATGATGCAAAAACAAAGGTTCCTTGTCACAAAAGTCTTCTTTTGGACCACTTTCCAGAGTCAGTGAGGGCACCCATGAAGAGTGAATCTCAGCTCTTCCTGCTCAGTGGTGCAGCCCCTAGCGTAGACAGAAATGTATCAGACACTTCACTTGCTACATGTCCCACATATGTCTTATCCACAGGAGGAAGGATGAGTCTAGGCTTTGTTTAGAATGAAAGAGGGAAGCTTCCTTTCTTCCCCATAAAGCAGAATAATAGAATCACTGTATCCATGTGTTTTTTTTTTAAAGGAATTATGTTACTCAGCAGTTTGGCATTAAGCATGTCCACAGGAAATGAAGTGAAGCAGCAGCTGACTGGTGCAAGTTCTCTCTCTCACCCACAGAACCCTCACTGAAATTGAAATGGATGCGGAACTCTGTGCTTCCGGTGAGCAGTTAGCTAATCCTTAAGAGAAGAAACCAGATGTTCTGTGTCAGGCCCAGCACCAGTACAGTCAGAAAAGACAAGTCCATGGTGAACATGGTCTCTGTTAGCAATATGCTGAAGTGAAGAATCCTAAAACTCTTTTTGGACAGGAACTTCCTGGTGAGATCAATGATATGACACAGATTTAGCTAATGAGCACTTGTTGGGGATGACCCGATCATATGTGCTGTTCAGAGAGGTCATTCAATGAAATTGGAATAACTTAGATTCTGCTGCTTAAGGGAACTAAATACTACCTTTTCTTTTGAATGGAGTTTAAAAGTTGATTGTTCTACTGACCTGCGCTGATTCATGATTGATAGAGCCTCACAGTGCAGGGGTGTTTATTGGTGTGGAGTCTGAGTTACCAATAACAGAATTCACTAGGCTAGTTCCTCCAAAGTGCAGATGTGCAGAACAGAATCATTGCCAGATGCCAGGATTCAGTGCGCCTCATTCAGAAACCAGGATGCAGGGGGCAGGTTTCTATAAGAGGAAACCAGGGTGGGAGCTGGTAACCTGCGGAGGTGACAGACTCCTGTCTCCAGAAACTATCTTGTTCTCAATCTGGGTCTTAAGCATTGATTTTAAAAGAGAAAGAAAGAGAAGAGGAGTTTGAGAAAAGGGTCACATGCTGGTGAGAGTGAAGGGATTTAGTTGGCAGGTCATCCATCTCTCAGGTGTCAGTGAGAACATGCTTGTGGGTGTTGTTGAGATGATTCACCTGGGTGGTGCACCTGCTTTGCCATACCCAGCCCCCACCACACAGGAGGGAGACTCACTGCTCTCTTCTTTCCCTCTCTTTTTCTGACCCACTGTCTCTTTCTAAAAAACTTGGGCTCAGAGCGGTGAGGCTGTGACAGTGACCCATAACGTATCACAGTGCATCTGGAGTTCTTCCTGGTGGGCATGGGAGAACTCCCACAAGGACATTTCTTTTCTAATCTCTGCTTTCCAGTTGCATCTCACCTGTGGCTTATCACACACACTGTTAGTGAAAACCCTTCCTTTCTAGTGGCTGCAGCTAAGTAGAAATAGCAGGGGGAAGCTTGAAGTGAAGGCTATGGAAAGGGCTGCTGCTGCTAAGTAGAGCTTACTGGGAAGGCCCAGGGTGAAGGCCACGACTTGCCTGGGGGAACTGAGTTACTCATTCAAGTGGAGTCTCTTCTGCCTGGGGCCAGGATCAGAGAGGATCATGCAAGTGTGGAGATCAGCCTCCAGGCCAGGCATATGGAAACGTCATTTGACACTTCTCTGTGGAACTTGAACCTGTGTGGCTGTGCCGTGAACTCAAATGCTTTGCCACCTTCCTGGCAATCTGTACCTGCTAGCTTCTGCTCTGAGACCTTAGCCTTGCATGCAGAATCACTCAGTGGAGACAGTTGTAGACATACTGCACATGTGAACTCGTCGACGGCTTTCCTTCTGGTCCTTTCATTGCTCCATGGTGTGCGTTTCTGACTGCTCCAAGTTATCACCCTGAGCTGAGCTTTCTTATGAGAAGAGGGGCTAGTGGCTGGAGACTGGGGAGTGGGGATGCTATTTTGGAGGTTCTTGACTTTTCAGGGAGAGGGTGATTTTGAGTGAAGAGTTGTGGAGCCTGAGACTTTTGGGGAGCATCTGAGAGCTGAGGGGTACACAGAGCAAAAAGGAAAGGGGAGCACCTTAGGAGAAAACAATTTCTTGAGACAGCTGCTGTGGGGAGCATCTTCTTAGCACTAGCAATTATCTCATTTTGCATTTAACATCATGAAGTCAAAATATAGTATCTTTGAGGATAAAGTAGTGTCACCTGGTCTTCAGATCTGAGAAGTACTGAGGATTTATTTTTAACCAAGATGACAAATGTCAGGACTGTAAATAATTGGTGGCCAAGAATCAGATTCAGAATAGGTGCTGACTGCTGATTACAATTTCATTGATTATATTTTGCCAAAGAGAATTTATTTTTATCAGAGCAATGCTTAGCTCTGATTTATTGTAGTGCAGGGGGTTGAACCTGGGACTTTGGAGGCTCAAACATGAGAGTCCGTTTGCATCTATCCCGCCCCCAAAGATGATTCTTTATGATCCATGCAATTTTGTCCATTTGAGGGTTTTCTCCAAGGTTGAAATGTTGCTTGTGGTTCAGTTATAAAAGATGGAGAGAAAGTCATCATCCACAGTGGACACTCTGGAGTTCTCCTCCCTCTCAACTTCTCCATTTCCTCTGCACTGGGACAGAGCAAGTGACCAGGTCCTTGGCCCTCCCAATCCCTACCCTCTGCTGGAAGACTCCCTTGAGACTCCTTTTTCCTTTGACAGCTCTGGTTATAATGTGACAAAGACAAAGGACAATAACATAACAGGACCAGTTTAAAGGAATTTTTTACACATTACTGAACTAAAGCCCTCTTTGAAAAGATCTCAAATGTGTATATGCTTCACTATTTTGGGAAGGAATGGTAGTGTGAAAAGATTTTGGATTCTTCTACATGTTATAAGACATTTACAAGACACAGAAATCATGTGGCTCTGTAAAAAGGAGAATTTAGGTATCAAGAATCATGCCAAATAAAAATCACAATCCTTTAAAAGTCCTAGAACAAGTAAAATGTCCTCAAATGTGTTGGTCGTGAATGTATTTTTAGAGAGGAAAAGTTCATAGTTATCTCTATGCATTGAGGCTTGTGTGATCATTTGGAAATTTGTATTTTTATTTATGATAATGGATAAATAATTTTATTAACCATTTAGCGCTAATTAAAAGGCTCATTTTCTGTCGTTGACGTAGTAATGTATTTTGGTCATTACTGTAATTTATTTGGCATTTGTCAGGGTTGGTTCTCCTAACAATAAGTCTGTTCACTTGTAGAGTCTAGCTAATAATGACTTAGTTATAACAATTTCTAAGACAGTACTTTGATAAAATCAGGAGGAGACTATTTGTGAGATTCTCTTTTTGTTGTTTAATTTATATAATTTTTATTTATAAAGTGGAAATATTGACAAGACCATAGGATAAGAGGGGTACAGTTCCACACAATTCCCACTACCAGAGCTCCATATCCTACCACCTCCCTTGATAGCTTCCCTATTCTTTATCCCTCTGGGAGTATGAAACCAGGTTCATTATGGGGTGCAGAAGGTGGAAGGTCTGGTTCTTTCATTGCTTCCCCGCTGAACATGGGCATTGGCAGGTTGACCCATACTCCCAGCAGGTTGATCCATACTCTCTTTCTCTAGTGGGGCAGGGATCTGGGGAGGTGGGGATACAGGACACATTGGTGGGGTCATCTGCCCAGTAAAGTCAGGTGGCATCATGGTATCATCTGGAACCTGGTGGCTGAAAAGAGTTAAGATATAAAGCAGAACAAGTTATTGACTAATCATGAACCTAAAGGCAAGAATATTGCAGATGAATATTTGGGGAAAAAGCTAGTAGATCTATTTTAGTTATATTTCAAGGGGCACATGACTTTACTGTGGGATATTGTGAAAGCACGGTAAGAGCATAGGGGAACTCCCATCATAAAGATGGAGGTCTGAAAAGATATCCCACCTGTCAGTCTCTCCCTTTCAGGGGTTGAGCATGGAGGGAAAAGCTTTCCTTTCCTGACTCAGTTTCCCCTTGTAAGTCTCCCAAGTATCACAGGAACCTACACCCCCTAACACTTAACTCATTCCCTTGTTATAAACCAAATAGTTTGCCTGCTCAAAATTTCACCTGCTGTGATAACACATACTCCATATATTACCATCCTGCCTTGACCAAAAAGCTCTTCTTTCTATTTCCTTAACCCCCTCTTCCACTTTGATCTAACTCCTCTGTCTTATCTCTCTGCCTTCAAGGCTCCTCTCTGTCTGCTTCTCCCTTGCTACTAATCATTCTGAAATTCCCCTCTACCACTATCAATTCTCCTCATTCCTTATGAGGAGCTTCACCATGAGGATTCTGACCTTCAAAACCCTTCATTATCACCACATGTGAAAAATGTCCTTTGTTCCCTTCTGCTACTTAAATCCTGCCTTCTGTACAATAAACAGATTGTTTGCAAACAAATGGTCTCCTGGTCTTTTCCTGTTGTTAACCACTATAATTAACATGAGAGGCCAGTATGACTTATCTCTGCTGAGAGGCCACCCACAGGAGTACCAGCACTTTAGTAGTTTTTGCCTGAGCCTGACAGCTAATTGCTGGTGGACCCAGGTTATTGTCTTGCGAGATAGTGTTACAGTTGGAAAAAGGACTAGAAAGTTGGATCAGGGAAGAGAGCAGCTCCCAAATATGGGGAAAGTATATAAATATTGTTAACTATAAACCCCATCGATTTAATTTGGGGCCTATATTCAGCACAGGAGCCTATGTAACCTCTGCATCCCTGTAGGTCTGAGCTTGCATTCTGTGGTCATAGCTAGGAACATTCCAGGCTGCACTAATTTCAGGACCCATCTTCCTTGGGTGGAGGTACAGTATGTCATCCAACCTCCTTTGAAGAATGGAACAGTCTCTACCATTGTTGATCCACATTGAGGGCAAGGTCCTATAGGGGCCTACAAAGGGGTCCATTATGTTGTTCCTGATGGAGATGACCAGTGACAGTGGAGAAAGGGATGTGTTAGAGGTCTGGGCCCATCATGTCTGTGTGGGAATCCCAGACTCCCTGACTAGGGCCCCTGGTAGTAACTGAAGAGTCATCATTAAAGTCTGCCAGTCTCTTGCCCTTATTCAGCTTTTGTACTCCTTACTTGGTCTGATAAGGTTGGCCTTGGAGTGACTGAGGCAAGTGTAATAGGAAGTAGGAGAGGAGAGGGTATCTAGGTCTAAATAGGAACTATTTGATTAGGTACTTTATGGTGTCTTTTGGGGTCTTTCTACTTGCTTGCTGCATTTATTGATTCACTGTGAAGTATTGTGTACTTTTGCCTCCAGGTATATATTTTGCCCTAATTTGTGGATACATGTGTACATATGCCCTATCTCATGGGCCCTGGTATATATCTAGGTTTTGAAACTTTATTAGGAAGTGCACCAGCCAAAATGGAGTTAAGGAGTCCTATGAGATAGGAAAGGTCTCACCAGAGTAATGAAGCTGAAGGGTTGACATCCCACGCCTGATGTCCCTAGACACAGTCTGAAGTGAAGCATGCTGATGTGGTACTGGTTTCATTGATTAGGATGGGATCAACATATGCTCTATCAGTTGGTATGAATTAACAGAATCATGCAGGAAAGTGAGCCTCATCATAGAGGTTCTAGGACTGGGAGAGAAATATGTGCTCTATAGAGAAAGGGGAAAGTTCCTGCTGTCTTACAGTTTAAGAAGGCCAGAGATAGTTATTGCTATAACCAAGTTATTTGGCAGTTAACTTTGGAAATCCCATTTGTTAGGACTTACTATATCATACAAGAGTGAGGTTCTCCCATTGCTTCCTGTAAGAGTGTCAGGCTCTTACCTGATGTCAGACTCTATACATAGATCAGAGTATATTCCATGAAAATGCTAGTGTCTGAGAAGAATGTATGGAACATTCTCATTTGTGTGGATGCATATTTCTGTTTGATGTTACTCTGTATTTTATACAGGTCAGGAAGGACATGTAGACACAGTGGCTAATAGCAGTGGCCCCATGTGGGTTTGTGGAGAGGGTGGGGGCTGGATGGGCCAGCAGGAAAGGAGGCTCTCACAGTGGTCATTCTCATACCTTTTTGAGGTTTGAACTTTGTGACTATATTATTGATCCAAAATTAATTAAAAAAGTAAAAAATTAGAGTTTGTGATTTTATGATTATTTTTATTGCCACTAGGGTTATCGCTGGAGCTTAGTACCCATACAATGAATCTTTCACTCCCAGTGGCCATTTTTCCCTTTAATTTTTTTATTTATTTGATAGGATAGAGAGAATTCTTGTGATGGGAGAGGAAGAGAGAACAGAGAGAGGGAGACACCTGCAGATCTGCTTCAGTGCTCTTGATGTTTCTCTCCTGTAGCTGAGGAGTAGGGTCTTGAACCCAGGTCTTTGTGCATGGTGATCTGTGCATTTAACCAGGTGTGCCACCACCCTCCTTTCCCCCCATTAGAATTTTTTATGTTGTAAGACCTGAACTATTGGAGTAGAGAAGTTGATTCCATGGTAGAGCACACATCTTCTGTATACAAAGTCTGGGTTTGAGCTTCTGCATCATATGGGAGCATCATTGATAGCACCAGGAAGCTCCATGGGTGGTGGGGCAGTGCTCAGCCGGAGCTCTGTGTCTCTCTCTCCTCCTCCTTCTCCTTCTTCTTCTTAAAATTTATTTATTTATAAAATGGAAACACTGACAAGACCATAGGATAAGAGGGGTACAATTCCCACCACTAGAGCTCTGTATCCCATCCCCTCCCTTGATAGTTTTCCTATTCTTTAACTTCGTGTGAGTATGGACCCATGGGTCACCATGGGGTGCAGAAGGTGGAAGGTATGGCTTCTGTAATTGCTTCCCTGCTGAACATGGGCATTGACAGGTCAACCCATACTCCCAGCCTGTCTCTCTCTTTCCCTAGTGGGGCAGGGCTCTGAGGAAGCAGAGCTTCAGGACACATTGGTGGGGTCATCTGACCAGGGAAGTCCAGTTGACATGATGGTAGCATCTGAAACCTGGTGGCTGAAAAAGAGTTAACATATAGAGCCATACAAATTGTTGATTAATCATGAACCTAAAGGCTGGCATATTGCAGATGAAGATTTGGGGTCTCTGTTTTGGAAATAGCTTGTAGGTCTATTTTAGGTATATTTCAAAGGGCCAATGACTTTATTAGTTTTTTCCTGAGCCTGGCATCTGATATGCAGGTGGGCCCAGGCTATTGTCTGGGGAGATAATGTCATGGCTGGAAAAAGGGCTAAAAAGCTGGATTAGGAAGAGAGTAGCTCCCAAGTATAGGAAAGGTGTATAAATACTGTTGACTGTAAACTGCATTAATCTGATATGGGACCCATATTCAGCATAGGAGCATAACCTCTACATCTCTGTAGGTCTGAACTTGCATTCTGTGGTCATCAGTAGGAACATTACGAGTTACACCAATTTCAGGACCTATTTTCCTCAGGTGGTAGATACAGTATGCTATCCAACCCCCCTTCGCAGGATGGAACATTCTCTACCATTGTTGATCCACATTGAGGGCAAGGTCCTATGGGGACCCCCAAATGGGTCCATTATGTCTCTCCTTTTCTTCTAGTCCCTAAACTATAGCATAAAAATTGGGCAGAGGATGCAGCTCATCAGTATTGTGCATGTACGAGAGCTTGGGCTTTCTCCTTGGCACCACATTCAAACAAGCAAATAAAAGAGAAACGAGCGATTACTCTTGTGAAACCTTTATTGTAAACATCATCACTATGATTTTCTCCTTCTTGATATACTTTAAAAAAAATTCTTGCTCCTTTTACCCAAGGTGTTCTAAGTAAACTAATTGCAACATCTGGGACATAAACTATAAGTGAATTCAACTGTAATCATTCTTAACAGCGTTATTTTTAAATTTATTTATTAGATAGAGACAGAGTGAAATTGAGAGGGGGAGAGAGTAAAGAGGGAGAGAGACCAAAAGATACCTGCAGTTCTACTTCACTACTCTTGAAACTTTCCCCCTGCAGGTAGGACCAGGGGCTTGAACCCAAGTCCTTGCACACTGTAGAGTGTGTGCTTAACCAGGTACGTCACCACATGGCTCCAGTAAATAATTCATTGTCTTGGTAAGATTGCTTGTCTAAGATCTACGTTTTCAAACTGTGTGCCGTAATGATAGTTTAAAACACAGACTGTTTCAACCATTATCACTATTTTTGATAGGAATAACTTTGTACTTAACACACATAAGAAAAATTAGAAATTGACATTCATTTGAATTTATGTTATGTTTCAGAATTTCTCTCTACCTCACTCTTTAGTAATTCTACATGTCTGAACATGTATTCATCCATCATTTTTATGATTCTTTTCAAATTGTTTTATTATAGAAATAATGATTTAGAAGGATGTCACTGGATTCTTAAAATATTATTAATATTCAGAATAGAAATTAATCTTGTAATCAGCTTTTAAATTCTCACATTGAAATCCACATTCTCAGCTAACAACGTCTATAACATTAAGTGACTCAATGATGCATATTCGCCAGAAACTGACTTTGGACTTGGGGTTGGGGAGTGCATATCTCTAGTTCATTGGCGTTACAATTGGCTTATGTTTTAAACTACACTAAGAATACTGACACATCATCATTACAGTGTAACTACTTGTATCAGATGCTGACACAGAAATTGAAGTTCACATATAGCTGTACAGATCTTCAGTTACACATTATTTTGTTGCATTACCTTTTAAAATTATTTTTATTGACATTAGAATTATTACTAAGACTTGGTGCCTGCATGATGAATCCATCACTCTTAGTGGGCTACCTCTCTTTCTGATAGGACAAAGAGCGTGGAGGAGACAGAGAGGGAGGGAGAGAGAGTGTTGGTATTCTTTGTGTTGGTTTGGCCCCCTTCCCCCTACCTCTGAGAGAAATGGTTTGGTCCTTGCTAGTTTCGTGCCCCTCTTTCTCCCCGCCCCGTATGCTGAGGACGCTCAGAGTCCCAGCAGCAGCGGAAGGAAAAACATGGGGAAGCACATGGTGTGGTGATTTGCCCGTTCGTGAATAAAGATTAAACTGCAGCTTCTCAGCCCAGCCGTGTGTCCCCAGTCTCTCTCTACTGCGCGAAGCTAGCCCGGCCAGCTGGAGCCTCCGAAACTTTAACAACAAGAGAGAAGAGAAGAGAGGAGAGGAGAGGAGAGGAGAGGAGAGGAGAGGAGAGGAGAGGAGAGGAGAGGAGAGAAACAGAGGCCTGCAGCACTTCTTCATTGCTCATGAAGCTTTCCCCTTATTAGTGGGGACTAGGGTCTTGAACCTGCATCCTGGAGCATGGTAATATGTTCATTCAATCTGATACACCACTGCCTAGACTCTGTAATTTTCATCTCTTTTGTTACATTCATTCCAAGTTATTATTATTTTTTTCAGTTCAGTTGCAAATGGGATTGCTTCCTTCACTACCATGTCCTGTGACTCATCATTTGTGTATAGAAATGCCACAGATTTATATGTATTGGTTTTGTATCTTGCTGCTTCCCTTATTTATTGATGACTCATTCATTTTTTGATGGAGTCTTTGTACTTCTCTATGTGTATTATCATGCCATTAATTGCAAATAGTGATGATTTAACTCTTATTATTTCAGTTTCGATTCCTTTAACATTTTTTTTTTTTTTGCCTCACTGCACTGACAAGGATTTCAAGCACTACCTGACGCTGTTGACTGGCTACGGAAGAAGGGCAAACACTAGAAGAAGTAGAAGGTGAATCATAGTGGTAACAATTTAGTTCCAGATTATAGGAGGAAAGCTTTCAGTTTTTCTCTGTTGAGTGTGATGTTAGCAGTAGGTTTGTCATGTGTGGCCTTTATTTCTCTAAGGAAATTTTCTCTTCTTACTGAACTCTTAAGAGTTTTTGTTGCAAATGGATGTTAAATCTTGTCAGATACTTTTTCATCATTGATATAACCATGCAATTAAAAAATTTTTTTTGTTGATATCGTGCATTGATTGATTTTTTTTTCTCAAGGTGGAGGGAAACAGCAGAAATAGTCAACTTGGGAGACTTTTAAAGAGATAGTACACTTATAATTTTTATTAAGAAAAAGAATGATGGATTGTAAATAGAGGAAATTACATGAATGGTAAATTCATCCCTGCTTTCCAGGGATGAATCAACTTGGTCTTGGTGGATTATTCTCTTATTATGTTACAGTATTTGATTTGCCAAAATGTTGTTGTATCAGTGATCACCACTGACATAGGTCTATAGTTACTTATTTATTTTTTTGTAGAATCCTTTTCTGCTCTGGGGATCTGAATGATATTATATTTATAGTGTCTGTTTGGGAGTACTACTTTATTTTGAAAGAATGTGAATGTCTTACCGAATTTATTAGTATAGAAATTTGGACCTTTTATTTTTATGTATAATTAATAGTTGGTTACAAGATTGTAGGATTACAAGGGTATTATTGTTCCACACTACACTCACTACCTATGTTCTGTGCTCCTACTCTCTAACCTCCCAAAGATAACCACCATAGTTCTCACAAAATCTTAGAAGCTGTTTGTTTCTTTCTTTTTTTTATGTGTATGTGCTTTTTGGTTTATTTTGCAGGTTCTTATATATCTGTTCTCTAGATTCCACATATAAGTGAAGCCATGCAGTAGTTGTCTTTTATCTACTTATTTCGCTAAGCATAGTCACCTGTAGCTCCATCTATTTTGTCCCAAAGAACACAATGTTATCTTTTCTGATTACAAAGTAGTATTCCATGCAATATGTATTTCATAACTGTTTTCTAGCTAGTTCTCTGTCCACTGGCATTTAGGCTGCTTCCACTCTGGCTATTGTGAATAATGCAGTTATATACCCCTTCTAATTGGTGTTTGCATTGGACTTGGGTTTTTATTCTGTGAAGTCTCTTGATTATTGCTTTAATATCTGCACTAGTGATTGGCCTGTGCAGGCTTATCTACTTGGGTCAGATTTGGCAGGTATGACTCTACCAAAGACTTTCGTTTCATCTAGGCTGTCCACTTTGTTTGCATAGAGAAGCTCAAGATATTCTCATATGTTCTTGTGTACTTATGTATCATCAGTTCAACATAAAATTCTTGACAGTTTGGTTGGGAGGAATGTGGTGGGTTGATGACTTGGGGTGCACAGGAGCCTTTATATCATGTACCCTATTTTAGCCTTTTTATGGTGGGGTAGAAGGCAGCGTGAGTACTCATTTAGTTTTCAGTGGTTCATAATTTTTTACTTATTTTATAGTCCCTATATAGTAGAATTAGATATAAAATGGTTAAATAAGAACAAAAAGAAAAACAAAAAGAAATAGTACTTTTAGAGTCTTTAGATAATTATGTTTGGGTAAGATCAGGAAGTTTGGAAAAAGTAAGATAATTTATCTTTTTCCAAATAATACACAGGCTCATAAAACATTAATAAAAGCTATTGAAATGTCTGTGGGTCTCTTTATCTTCTCCAAAGACTTAATGTTCTTTTCATTTGTTGGATAAATGAGACCTGCTCTTATGGATTTATAAGTACCACATCACATTATTTTCCTTCCCTAAACTTTTCTCTCTCTCTCTCTCTCTCTCTCTCTCTCTCTCTCTCTTTCTTCTTGTGCCATTCTGGTTTTTGCAGTTGTGGTTCCTTCTAAACATATGTCAAATCCAGCCTTAATGCCCCTTCCCTGAGAGCAGGGTGGGGTCTCCAGAGAAGGGTTCTCTGTATTTCTTAGAGTTGGGGATTGTGGAGATAGAGAGAATCCCAGAGCAGGTGAAAGTGGAATCCTCTTAAGTGTCCATGCTGTGTGTCTCAACAGGGTAGCTGATGAAAAGGTTTGGTGGGAAATGGACCTGGGGTGTGGAGTTGGAAAGCAGGGTGATGTGTGGTATGTTATGGGAGGACTGGAGTACTTGCAGAAGTCACAGCCAGAGAATGGGCAGCACTAACTGAATTGGACAGATCCGGGAAAGAAAAGGTAGATGTAACAGTTACTTGAATTCTCTGTGTTGGTTGGTAGGTAGGGGAAGGCTTCATTATATAGGAGTCCAGAAGGGATTTCCTGTCTTCTGCTTCATCTTTTCAAATACTGCTTTTGTTTTAGATTGTCTCATCAAAGTCACTTTTTTTTCTTTGGCAACATTCACACAGATAATATTTCACTCTTAGATCTTAACAGGAAATTGAGCTTCATCAATAAAACTGTCAGTACTCCACAGGGTGGTCAGGGCTATATGAACAGATAATTCTGGTAGACTGCAAATAAAACACTAATCATCCATCATCTTTGAAAGTGGGAGAAATAAATTTGGTTCTAAAGGAACATTTTCATCTTGAAGCAGTGAATGGAAGTTGCATTTGAACTGAAGAACCAAGATACTAGTTTGAATATTTTTGAATTTTCTGATAGCAAACATTTCAGTTGCATTCCCTGCTTCTCTGATGTTGATAATCACATACCTATCAGTTCCTAACTTTTAAAAACTAAGGCATTAAAGTTGGCCAATTTCAACTTTGCAATGAAGAAAATGGATGTAACTTATTGTACTGCTTGCCTTAAATGGTGCTTATTAACTAAGTGACACACTCTTTAAAAAATGAGATAGGAGAAATGGACAAAATAGAATATTAGACTATACACACTTGCCCAACTCAGAGATGTGCCCACATTCTTTTCCCTGTCAAAAGTAAAGTAAAATAAAAGCCACAGATTGCATTCTACTCCCTAGACCTTTTCTTCAAGTGATTAAAGTTACAGTGTTTTAAGACTCTTGAAAGTAGGTGTCTCACTCACACAATTACTAAGCATCATTTAGGTGAACAGAACAATAAGTTACATCTGCTTTTCTCATTCCAAAGCTAAAATTGAATTCATGTTGGATCGATAAACAGTGTGAGCACAATATTCTAACTGAGTTGGAGTGTGGGTGGAGATCTCTGAAGGAAGTTTGCTGCTGGTGCTGAATAAACACTGTGATTTGCTAAGACTTGCTGCCTTTTCTCTGTGGCTCCTCTCCTCTGCTGCTCCATGAGGCAGCATTTAGTATTGTTTAACAGTGGAGAAGAGTCTTCTTGTGTTACCACAGAAGAAGGGATACCCCATCATCAGATTCCTGTCTTCACTGTCCATCTCTGAAGCCTCTTCCTGCCGCAGTGTTCATGAAGGCTTGTTTCATGAGGTCTACACTTAGATTTTCATTTTCCCATAGGGAGCCCAGTGCATGCATAGAACAGACAGGAACACAAACCACATGAGAGCTGTTGTGTCCTTGTGAGACATATGGGGTCTGAGAACAGGATTGTGTGATGGTAGAGAAGGAGGGGAGCTGGTTCTTCTTGGTCACCAGTGTGATAGCTTGGGGAAGCTCCCCAGAAGCAGGGGCATTTGAATAGAAGTCCCCCAGACGTTCAGGAATGAGTTGGTAGAGCTATGGTGACCTAATCATGGAAAGTTGCCTCTCTCACAGAAAACAAATAGTATAACAAAATAACTCAACAAATTTCAATAGAGAACACCTAGGATTTCTGGTAAAGAAGGAAACATCACTGACTGAAGGTTGATGCTTGGGCATGGACAGTGGGAGCAGGGGGAGAGAGAGAAAGGAGGAGGAGTGTGTCATATCTGTGAGAGTTACAAATCCTCATGGCAGATTTAAAGGGCCCTTGGAGAATGACCTGGTCGCCAAGTGGCATAAAAATAAGGAATTTAGTTCAAAGTCAACCAAATTTCCAAATAACTTGGTTATAATAATAACTGCCTATTGGTTTCTGAAACCTTTAAGACAGCAGGAACCCTTCCCATTCTCTATAAAACCCATATTTCTCCGAGCCCTGGAACCTCAGAGGTGGGACTTGTTTTGCAGCAGGCTTCTCTCAACCCACACCAACAGATACTGCAACTGCTGATCTCAGCCTAATCAATGCAACCAGTACCACCTCTACATTTGCCTACTTTGGACTGTGTCCACACACGACAGGCCTGTGGTGTCAGCCTTTTACCTTTAAGGGTTGACACCAAGATGCAGATGCTGCCATGACACTAACCTGACTTCCCCGGGCAGACGACCTCACCAATGTGTCCTGGAACCCCACCTCTCCAGAGCCCTGCCCCACTAGGGAAAGAAAGAAATAGGCTGGGGCTGTGGATCAACCTGTCAATGCCCATATTCAGTGGAGAAGCAATCACAGAAGCCAGATCTTCCACCTTCTGCACCCCATGATGATCCTGGGTCCATACTCCCAGAGAGATAAAGAATAGGAAAGCTATCAAAGGAGGGGATGGGATATGGAACTCTGGTAGTGGGGATTGTACCCCATCTTATCCTATAGTCTTCTTGGTATTTTTTATTTTATAAATAAATTTAAAAATAAAGAACACTACCACCACTTCTTCATGGCATAAATGCCACAAGGTTTAGGTAGGCTCATTTCCAGACTCCCTTCCAGAGAAGACCCAAGTTCATCCATGCCAGTTAGCAGCAAGCCATCTTCTTGGCTTCAGTGCCCAGACCAGGAATGGACAGTAACCCAGGTCCACGGGGACACAGCAAACAAGACACTCTTGCCCTGAGTGGGAAGAAGGAACCCTACAACCAGGTTGTAGCAGGCAGTCATATCTGCAGAAGCTCAGCATCCTGAGGACGAAGCTCACACAAGAAGGGCAGAGCAAGAAGCACTGCAGGAGCTCAACTAAGTCCTGCTCACCTGGAAGTCCACCTGGAACTAGCCAATTTTCAGCTATACCCTCAACCCACTTTGTTCCAGATTCCTTACTCTGTGAAATGAGCCTAAGGCTGCATATGGGTTTTAGAAAGCAAATGCCACTGTTGAGCTTCCTGAAAATAAAACAATTGGGTCTTTTCCAAGAAAAAAAAAAGGAATTTAGGTCTGCTGTTTAGGACAATAGAAGCCACAGGCCCTGATAAGAACTGAGGAACCATTTAGTGGGCTTAGGGAAGTGAACACTATCTTTGTGGCAGCAGGTAAACCTACCAAACTCTAAGGAGTCCCAGCTGCTTTAGAGACCTAGGTGATCAAGGTCAGACTGTCCTTCAATTGGGAAAGAGCCTGTGATTTCACAGCAGAGTCCCTACTTTCAGGAAACAGTCTGGAAAGAGAAGGAGATCCAGGGCCCTCCTCCACATTCCCTCCCCAAACTAGGACACTTTAAGGGACATCAGGTGCCATGATATGACATCACTTCTTCAAAATGCCTCCTCTCTTCCCCTTTCCCTGAACTCACATACAAATCAGAGCTTTCAGCCACCTGCAGACCAACAACAGAAACCAAGACAGATGAGTAAAACTAGGAAATCCCTAATACCTGGAATTCAAGATGGCCAGAAGAGAAAGAATTTAGGAATTACATTGTCAGGAAATTTGAAGGTTTGTAAAACTCTGAATTTAATATGGGAAAATGGATTAAGAAAGAAATCCATGGGGGTTGGGTGGTAGCATACCCAGTTAAGTGCACATAGTACAAAGTACAAGGATTCCGGTTCAAGGCCCCAGCTCTTCACAAGTGGTGAAGCAGGTCTGCAGGTGTCTGTCTTTCTCTTCTCTTCTCTTCTCTTCTCTTCTCTTCTCTTCTCTTCTCTTCTCTTCTCTTCTCTTCTCATCTGCTTCTCCTCTCTCACTTCTCTCTGTCCTATCCAATAACAACAGTAGCAGCAGCAGCAGCAACAACAGCAGCAGCATTGGGAAAAAGATGGCCACCAGGAGCTGTGGATTTGTAGTGCAGGCACTGAGCCCCAGCAATGACCCCAGAGGAAAAAAAAATCCATTATCTCTGAGACTCTCTGGACAGGAAAATGGGAAAATGGGTTGAAGGTGGAGGGAGGACACAGAACTGTGGTGGTGTGTGTAGTGTAGAACTATACCCTGGTAATCTTATGATCTTGTAAACCCTTATTTAATGACAAATAAACTTACCAATAGGGTACACTGTTGTAGTGAAGTTGATCCCAGACCATTTGCCCAGGTCTATGGAACACCAAACTGTCATCCTGGCTTCTGCAAAAAACAGGGAGGTTTTGCTGTGGTTTGAACCTGCAGTGGGAGGCCAGAGAATATTGCTAGGTGGTGGCTAGACTGCAGAATGGTTAGACTGCAGAATGTGCTCTGTGGAGGGGACACAGCAGAGCTCCAGGGGCATGCTTCTTTCTGTATGCAGATAGTGTTAAAAAAGACACTGTCTGTGAGGTGAAGAAGCTATGTAGTGATAGTATTTCTTCCTTTTTTTTTTTTTAATTTTATTTATAAAAAGGAAACACTGACAAAAACTATAGGATAAGAGGGGTACTACTCCACACAGTTCCCACCACCAGAACTCTGTGTCCCCTCCCCTCCCCTGATAGCTTTCCTATTCTTTAACCCCATGGGAGTATGGACCCAGGGTCACCATGGGGTGCAGAAGGTGGAATTGCTTCCCCGCTGAACATGGGTGTTGGCAGGTCGATCCATACTCCAGCCTGCCTCTTTTTCCCTAGTGGGGCAAGGTTCTGGGGAAGTGGAACTCCAGGATACATTGGTGGGTTTGTCTGTCCAGGGAATTCCAGTTGGCATCATGTTAGCATCTGGAACCTGGTGGCTGAAAAAAAGAGTTAACATATAGAGCCAAACAAATAGTTGACTAATCATGAACCTAAAGGCTGGAATAGGGTTTTGGGGGGGGGTCTCCATTTTGTAGATAGTTAGTAGTCCTATTTTAGTCATATCCCAAAGAGCCCATGACTATAGTAGTTTTTTTTTTGTTGTTGTTTGTTTGCTTTTTTCTGAGCCTGACATCTGATATGCAGGTGGATCCAAGTTATTACCTGGGTAGATGATGTCATGGCTGGAAAAAGCACCAGAAAGCTGGATCAGGGAAGAGAATAGCTCCCAAATATGGGAAAGGTGTTGACTGTAAACCCCATCGATTTGATGTGATCTAGGGCCCATATTCAGCTTAGGAGCCTATATGACCTCTGCATCCCTGTAGATCCAACCTCACATTCTGTGTTCATGAGTAGGAACATTCCAAGTGATAGCATTTC
The DNA here is from genome assembly GCF_950295315.1 of Erinaceus europaeus. NCBI lineage: Eukaryota > Metazoa > Chordata > Mammalia > Eulipotyphla > Erinaceidae > Erinaceus > Erinaceus europaeus. The sequence goes on along the minus strand of NC_080164.1, from coordinate 29,360,011 downwards.
AATGACTAGCTTTCCTGAGCTTTAGAACTCGAGCTCTGAACAGCTTCCCTGTGATGAAGCAGATAACTGCTCCTCTCCAGACAGGCTTGGGTATGTGACAGGAGATTGTCCTTTGTGGTAGGAGTAACTAAACTAGAGGCTCCTCACAGTCCATGCCAGTGTTGGTAGTAAAGCCAAACCCTAACCCCTCCTCTGCATCCCAGCAAAGCCCCAGGAAGAGCAGGTGTGTCCTGGTGTCTAGAATCTGGCTGCAGGTGGCACACTTGTTTAAACTGGTGCAGGTTACATTCTCTGAGGGTGGTGTCGTCTTAACTCCCCCAGAGCTGATTCCTTCAAAGAGCAAAGTCACAAAATATGTCACACATTCCTCATCATATAAACCTAATTCCACAAAAGTCCTTGAAGTGCAGTTTCTAGATGCCTAGCTCTTAGAACGTCTGAAGATAACTTGAATACAGACTGAACTCTACCCGGTTCCTAATTCATCTAGGAAAGAATGGGAACAAATAACAATAGCACAGTAGGGTAGCATTCGGCATCTTAAAGGAAGGAGCCAGGCTAAGTTTCCAAGATTGTCTCTGTCCCAAATCTAATAAAAGGAAAACAGTTTTGAAAGAGGTACCTTAAGTACTGTCTTGTAATAATTCCGTTACTTCTTTCAGTTGCTGCACAAACATAGAACAAGTAGTGATCATATAAAGGAATGATCTCCCTCCGTCCTTCCCTCCTTCCTTCCCTTCCTTCCTTCCTTCCTTCCTTCCTTCCTTCCTTCCTTCCTTCTTTCTTTCCTTTTTTGATTCCTGTGTTATTGCTGGGGCTCTCCACCTACAGAGGGTGGTGAAAGCTTCATGAACGGTGAAGCAGGTCTGCAGTTGTCTCTGCCTCTCTCCCACTGTATTTCCCCCTTCCCTCTCAATTTCTTTTTTTCCTGTCTAAATAAAAGGAAGAAAGAGAGAGAGAGAGAGAGAGAGGGAGAGAGAGAGAGAGAGAGAGAGAGAGAGAGAAAGGAAAAATGGCCACTGACAGTAGTGGATTTATTGTGCAGACACTGAGCCCCAGCAGTAATCCTGATGGAAATAAAAAACCAAGAAGATAATGGTTATCTCAGATACAATTCCACACCTCCCCCAGATGTGTGCCATTACTCCTCAGCCACTCCTGAGGTATCGTCTCTCCGTCTCTCCCCATCAGTGGGTACAGGGACTCTAGACCCTTCAAGCCCCCACTGACCTCCCTTGTGGCATCCTCACCTTTACACAGGATTATGCATGCTTTTCACCCTGTCTATTCCCCTACTTTGTTTCTTCATATCCCAAGTCTAAGTGAGACCATCTGGTGTTTCTCCTTCCAGCTGTTTTTGCTTTGCATTCATCTAGGTTGCAGCAAAAGACATGGCCTCTTCCCTCTTCCCAGCTGAGAAGTGTTCCACCACAGCATACACTCACAGTTCTTAGTCCTTTGGCTACTGTTGGGCCCTCCGGCTGTTTCAGAGTCTTGGCTGTGGAAAGCTGCTGTCATTAGCAGGGCTGTGCCCTCACTCATGAGGAGTCTGAGTGCACCTGGCAGCCCGGGTGAACGAGCCCTGCAGAACCAGATCTTTCCTCAGTTGGCGAGCTTCCACTGACATTTTAGCTCTGTGCATTACTTCCCAGAAGGTGCATGTGTTGACGTTACATAATAGAGTTTTCATTTTTTTCTTTCTCCTTGTGTTCTGAGTAGCATTAAAAGAAAATCCTTAGTGGGAGTAAATAGCATAATGGTTATATAAAGAGACACTCATGCCTGAGGCTCCAAAGTTCCAGGTTTAGTCACCGCACCACTATAAGCCAGAGCTGAGCAGTGGTAAGAAAAAAAAAAAAAAAGAAAAGGAAATCCCTTAAATAGTGTTTAATCTCTCAGATTCCACCCCTTGTGTTCCAGGGGCAACATGCAGAGCTGGCACAGGGGTGAGCGTGGTACTGAGGATTTGGGAGGGATATGAAGAGGAAGGTGTCAAGGCTGTGTCTTTGGGGTTGAGGGGAGACAGAGACAGACAGAGAGACAGAGACAGACAGACATGGGGTCGCTTTTGCTTCTGTACAGGAGCCAATGTGGAGGTGCTTATGGGGAAGCCACAGGACAGGATGGGAGGAGATGTGAGCAGAGCCAGGAGTTAGAGCTGGGCCACTGGAGAGTTCAGCTGGATGACCAGAGCTTGCATGCCTCAGCTGCTGGAGAGGTGCTCTGACTGCTTTCTCTCCATGTGGAGCCCCTCTCCTCTTCCTCCTCCTCACCCCACCCACCCCGCCCCTTCCTTCCCCTTCCCTTTCCCCTTCCCCGCTCCCCCTCTCCCCCTCTCTAGCCCTTTCCCTTGCTTTCTCTGTCTCTCCCCTAGGAAATAAATAAAAATGAATCTTTGAAAATCTTTTGCTTATTTCTATCTTATGGATAAAGTTAAAGAGAATTGAGAGGGAAAGAGGAGGTAGAGAGAAAGTACCTGTGGTCCTGCTTCACCACTCATGAAGCTTCCCCCCCCACACCACAGAGGTAGGGACCGGGGGCTTGAACCCATCTCCTTGTACATGACAATGTGTGCACTCATCTGAGTGCACCACCACTGTCCCCCTTAAAAAATGCATCTTAAAAAAATTAAAGGTAAGCACAAAGTATGACTGGAGAAGCAGATAGAAAGGAGAAAAGGCGAGGCCAAGGGTTCAGGCAGCAGGGAGCCAGTTCCCACCCACCTCCGTACAGTGGCCCCGTACCCTGCCAGCCACTGTGCAGAATGGAGGCCCTGAATTTGTTGTTGAGAAAGAGAAATTGTGGTGAAGCAGTGCCTGGCGTGCCCTGCAGTTTTCATGTTTGTCTGCTCTGGTTTACTGCCCTTGTAAAAGCTGCCTGCTGGTGGTATAAGCACTGTCAGATTCCAGGCTGTTTGTGATATGTCTCTTTTTTTTTTAGATTTATTTATCTGTTCAGAGGTTAATGGTTAACAGCACATTTGTTTGCATGTGAGTATAGCTTCTCATCTGACCATGACAGATGTCTACAAAGCACTCTCATTTCTGCAAGGCATTTGCAATTGTCTGATTATCCTCTTATGCTGATTATCTTTATAGATATTCATAGAACAATGAGTTGTCAAGTAAAGACATTTCTAATAGGAGTCCCATCACAGGACAAAGAGTGACTGACATTGGCTGTCACAGAGCCCAGCCCTGTCACCTAGCCAGGGGACACTGAGCTCCTGGGACTTCCCTGTGGGCATAGCCTGACTCTGGAGCTAGCGCCGTGCTGCCCGGCCCCCACTGCTCTGGCCCGAGGCCCAGCAGCCTCCTTTGTACCTTAGATTTGGGCTCTACCAGCCATGCAGAAAGGAAATAGCCTGGCCCCTGCTTCCCGGGGCATAGCAAGACCCTGCAGACATGCAGCTTAGGAGAGCAGGGGTCTCACAGCTGCACCTGTGCTGCTCCGAGTTCTCTTCTTCTTGAAGATTCTGGTTACTCAGTGAGGATGTTCTCTGACTCCCATTAATGAAGCAAACAACTAGAAGCAGAGTCCATCTTTTGTTTTTTAAAATATGTATTTATTATCTTATTTTTAATTTTTAATTATTTTTAATTGCCACCAGGGTTATTGTTGGGATCCAGTGCTGGCACTTAGGGATCCACTACTCCTGGCAGCCATTTTTTTCCCTTTCTATTTTGTTTGGTAGGACAGGGATAAATTGAAAGGGAAGAAGGCGATAGAGAGGGAAAGAAAAAGATAGACACGACACTGCTGAAATGAAGGCCAGGCTGGTGGCTGCAGTGGAGTGCAGGCAGCCACTGTGAGCATTTCTGCCTTGGCCCTGAGATGGCTCTCTCGAATCCTGGTAGTGTGGGCAGACGGTTTACTCATCTGTCCTCAGTTCCCACAGGGTTCCCATCAGAGTCTTGTCAGGGCACTTTTGCACCCCGCACACTGGAGTCGTGTCTGCAGTGACTTCAGAGAAGGGGTGCGAGGGGGCAGTTGGGGCCATGGGGGACAAAGCAGACAGGATTCTGCAGGACCTCCCACCTTTCACAGACTCAGCGTGTTCTCCACAAGGACCCAGCCTACAACCCAACCTCCTCTAAGAGCTTTGAAGAGGTGCCTTTCCTTTCAGTTGAATGAGACATCCCAGGGGGAAGATAACATGGTAACAGAAAATAGCAAAAAGATACCAAACTGCCGGACTAGCGTCACCGGCAAGAGACCAGGAACTCATGGCGGTGTGGTAATACAATTATTTATTCAGGTGGGTGCCCCAGAGTTGGGTGTGAGCACAGCTTGTTAAGCCACATGGCACCAAACCGCAATGGTTGCCTCCTGCTCTGCATGCCAGCCCCTCTCCAGGTCGGGACTCAGGAGAGAAAAGAGGAGGAAGAGAGGAAGAAGAGAGCGAAAACAGGAACAGAAGTGGGTTTTATGGGGTAAAACCGGAAGTGGCCTTCATAATACCATAAGTGGGAGGGGCTGGAAATGGAAGGGGGTTCCCTAGCAACTGTTGCCAGGGATTCAGTTGGTGGGAATTAGCAATACCCTGTGGGGACTTTAGGAAGGAGACCTTTAAGTCATATGTAAGACAAAGCAGAAGATTGGTATGGAATAGGGTGGTTTGTGGGCCCTGCCAAGCTCAACCACATCTGCACAATTTCCCAACACCAAACCAGTGGCTGGGGAGATAGCTCAACTGGTAGTCACCAGTCCCAAACACTCAAGGTGCCAGGTTCAATCCTCAGCACCACATGTGCCAGAGTGGTGCTCTGCTTTATCTAGTTCTTTCCTCCTCTCTGCTACGTGTGAAACCCACACGTTATAAAGAAATCAAATCTTCATATTATTATTATTTTAACCAATGTACTTCTGCACATACTTGTATACATGTTTTTGCTTTTTTGTTTTTGCTGCTTGTTTGTCTTTTTCTTTTGTTTTGATAGGACAGAGAATTTGAGAGGGAAGGGGAGATAAAGAGGAAGAGAGACAGAGAGACACCCGCAGACCTGCTTTACTGTTCGTAAAGCTTCCCCCCTACAGGTGGGGAGCAGGGGATCAAAGCTGGGTCCCATTGTGTACATTCAACTGACTATGCCAGCATCCAGCTTCAATAAAAAAGATCTTAAAAAAGTTAATTCAAGTCTTTGTACTGGGGAGATAGAAAAGTCAGCTAGAACATCGGACTTGCATGTCTGAGGTTCCAGGTTCATGCAGCAACACTGCATATGCAAAAGCTAAAGTGCCCTGGTCTCCAGATAAATAAATAAATATTTAGAACAAAATCCCAGGATCTGGAGGGAACTTTTGCATCATATCATCGGGTAAGAAGAACATGTAAGGAGGAAAATGGCAGTTTATTAGAAGCCCTCTCCTGGATAGTTTCATTCATGTATGGAGTTTAGAAAGCTAAAGCAAAGGAGCCTGCAAAGAATGAAAACTGAACCATCTTCCAGAACTCATGAGGACTGGTGGTGACAGTGAGGGAGGCTCACTGAGAACTTCACTGGGGACTGTGGTGGTTTACACATCCTGAAAGGGTATGAAGCTCTAATCCTGAGGTCTTATCATTTGTCAGCTAATGAATGACAAGTCACTAACAATAAAAATTACAAAAAGGGTCCTCTGAAACATTAGGATGAGGCTTCACACACATCTAGCGTGAGGTCGCTTTCTTGTAGTTACACATGCCCAGGTACTGAAGCTTCAGTGTGGCTCTGGAGGAGGGCTTATAGCAGGCAGGAGGGTTGTTCTTGCCTTCACCTGCCTCACCCTGCCTCTCACCTGGTACTCTAGAGGCAGCGTGTGGGCTGGCTCTCAATTGGCACTCACCTTCTTTTATTATTATTATTTATTTATTAAAAGGAAACACTGACAAAACCATAAGGTAAGAGGGGTACAACTCCACACAATTCCCACCTCCAGAACTCTGTATCCCATCACGTCCCTTGATAGCTTTCCTATTCTTTAACCCTCTGGGAGTATGGACCCAAGGTCATTGTGGGATGCAGAAGGTGGAAGGTGTGGCTTCTGTAATTGCTTCCCCGCTGAACATGGGCATTGACAGGTCAATCCATACTCTCTCTTTCCCTAGTAGGGCGGGGCTCTGAGGAAGTGGAGCTCCAGGACATATTGGTGGGGTCATCTACCCAAGGAAGTCCGGTTGACATCCTGCTAGCATCTGGAACCTGGTGGCTGAAAAGAGAGTTAACATATAAAGCCAAACAAATTGTTCACCAATCATGAATTTAAAGGCTGGAATAGTGCAGATGAAGAGTTGGGGGGGGGTACTCCATTTTGTAGATAGCTAGTAGGCATATTTTATTTGTATTCCAAAGGGCCTGTGGCTATACTAATTTTTTTTTTTCTCTCTGAGCCTGTAATCTGATATGTATGTGGATCCAAGTTATTGTCTGGGGAGATGATGTCATGGTTGGAAGAAGGACCAGAAAGCTGTATCTGGGAAGAGTGTAGCTCCCTAATATGGGAAAGGGATTATAAATATTGTTGACTGTAAACCCCATCTATGTGATGTGGTCTGGGGCCCATATTCAGCTTAGGAGCCTATGTGACCTCTGCATCCCTGTAGATCTGAGCTCACATTCTGTGGTCATGAGTAGCAACATTTCAAGCTGCCCCAATATCAGGACCCATCTTCCTCAGGTGTAGCAAAGAGTATGTTGTCCATCCTCCCTTCGGAGGATGGAACATTCTCTACATTGTTCATCCAAGTTGAGGGAAAGTCCTATCGGGGGCCCACAATTGTTGTTCCTGATAGAATGACTGGTAACAATGGAGAGAGGTATTTATTTGAGGTCTAGGCCCCTCATGTCTGTTTGGGACTCTCAGGACTCCCCGAATAGGGCCCCAGCTGATGGGGTGGCCTGATAGTGATTAAACAGTCATCGTTAAAGTATGCCAGTCTCTTGCACTTATTCAGCTTTTGCAGTCCTTGCTTTGATAAGGTTAGCTTTGGAGTTGCTGATCTGTGTGCTTCACGCTATGTGCGCTTAACCCACTGCATAATCTACCGCCCGGCCCCCTGCATACCCCTTCTTTAGCACCAGGCCTGGCACAGAGTGGAGGCTCAGGAGAGAACAGGAGCCCACCTTTGGAATCCAGACATCTTGGGCACACACTGTGGCTTCAGCTGTTCATTCTCTCAGAGTTGTTAATCGTCCTACAAATGGTGCATTCAGGCTCCCAGAGGCATGCTTGAGCGCTACTTAGCTCTAGCTCTGTGCCTCTATAGGACCACCTTGTTGTGACATGGAGAATAACAGAGTTATGGACTTCCTAAGCACCAGAAAGGTGTAGCAGTGCTAAGGAAGAGCCCAGAGATTTTCAGCAGTTTCTGCTCTGTGTGAAGAATGCATGATACCCATGCGTTGTGAGACAGCATTCTGTGTGACTAGGCAAATGTTGGTAGTCCTTTTAGAAAAGAACCACAAAGGGAGCAGTGGCTGAAAGTTGGAGACAGTGACTTTGGATTACTGTCCCCAAACATACACAGAGATAAGGGCTGGGGCACAGATGGTTTGTCAGATTCGGAAAGCAAAGTAATGAACAAAAAAACACGTGCCGGATCAGCCTCCTTCAGGCAGATGGCTGGAATAGTTCACCAGACATTTTAATTAGAAGTTGATGCCGTTGACACTTCCCCTGGATCCTATAGAGAGATGTGGATGAGGTGCAGATGGCCAGCTGCCCGGATACATGGAGCCTCTGTCTAGCTTGTCAAATCATGCTAGGCTGTTCCGGTTCAGCATATCTTGGTTTCTAAAGCTGATTCCTTTTCTTCCCTAGAACACCCCAAGGCCATGGGGATAGTGGCATGTCCTTTTCAGAAGCAAGCTTTTCCTCTGGGCCGGGAACACCTCTGACCCACACAGAGTTGTTAGGTAGCTTGCCCTGTGCCTCTGCCCTGCTCCTTTGGGCTTTTATTATTATTTTTTTAAATTTCATTATTGGGTAATTAATGTTTTACATTCAACAGTAAATACAATAGTTTGTACATGCATAACACTTCCCAGTTTTCCATATAACAATACAATAAATCCCCACTAGGCCTGCTGTCATCCTTTTTGGACCTGTATTCTCCCCACCCACACACCACAGAGTCTTTTACTTTGGTGCAATACACCAATTCCGGTTCAGGTTCTGCTTGTGTTTTCTCTTCTGATCTTGTTTTTCAACTTCTGCCTGAGAGTGACGTCATCCCATATTCAGCCATCTGTTTCTGACTTATTTCACTTAACATGAATTTTTCAAGGTCTATCCAAGATGGGATGAAAATGGTGAAGTCACCATTTTTAATAGCTGAGTAGTATTACATTGTGTATATATACCACAACTTGCTCAGCCACTTATCTGTTGTTGGATACCTGGTTTGCTTCCAGGTTTTGGCTATTACACATTGTGTTGCTAAGAATATATGTGTCCACAGATCTTTTTGGATGGGTGTGTTGGGTTCCTTAGGATATATCCCCAGGAGAGGAATTGCAGGATCATAGGGTAGGTCCATTTCTAGCCTTCTGAGAGTTCTCCAGACTCTTCTCCACACAGAGGTTGGACCAATTGACATTCCCACTAGCAGTACAGGAGGGTTCCTTTTACCCCACAACCTAACTTAACAAGGCCTCTGGAAGTCCTTGCCCCACTGTTTGCCCCACATCTTCAGCTTTATCTGGTGGACTGTGCACCATTCCAGAAGGAAGGTGTTTTCTTTTTTTTTTTTAATATTTATTTTATTTATTTATTCCCTTTTGTTGCCCTTGTTGTTTTATTGTTGTAGTTATTATTGTTGTTGTCGTCGTTGTTGGATAGGACAGAGAGAAATGGAGAGAGGAGGGGAAGACAGAGAGGAGGAGAGAAAGATAGACACCTGCAGACCTGCTTCACCGCCTGTGAAGCGACTCCCCTGCAGGTGGGGAGCCGGGGTTTGAACCGGGTTCCTTATGCCGGTCCTTGTGCTTTGCGCCACCTGCGCTTAACCCACTGTGCTACAGCCCGACTCCCTAGGAAGGTGTTTTCATCTGATGATGACACTAGAGACCGATCAGCTCCATCTCCATAGCCTGTGTGCATGTGTCATGCTGGCTGCCAAGTGTACAACAGAGCTGACGAGGATGGTCAGGCCAAATGCTCTCAGAGCATGTCTTTGGTGAGGTCAAGGGGGCTAAAGCTTCCCAGCGACTGAATAATTTTGAGTAAACCACCTGGTATGAAAGGAGGGGCAGTAATCCTCCTAACTGAGCTCTCACTTTCTGCACATTCAATTACTTGTAGTCAACTGCAGGCCAGAAGTATTATTTTGCAATAAGATGATAGCTAGCTAGCTAGCTAGCTAGCTAGATAGATAGGGAAAGTGTGTAAGTGTTGATGATCACATCTCTCATAAGTGTTGATGATCACATCTTATAGGATGTTGTTGTGACTGTTCTATTTGCTAATTGGTTGCTCTTGATTATCTCTTACTGACTAAACTCCATCCTGGATATGTGTGCATGGGAGAAACACACACACACACACACACACACACACACACACACACACACACACACACACACAGTTTGAGACTTGCAATCTTTATTTATTTATTGGCTAGAGACAGTCAGAAATCAAGAGGGAAGGGAGTGGTAGAGAGGAGGAGAGACAGAGAGACACCTGCAACACTGCTTCACCACTTGCAAAGCTTTCCCCCTGCAGGTGGGGATCACGGGCTTGAACCTAAGTCCTTGCACATTGTAACATATGCACTCAACCAGGTGTACCACCACCCGGTCCCTGGTTTGAGTCTTTCCTTATTTGAGTTTCTGCAGAGATCTTAGAACTTGCAAAGAAGGGGAAACTTCTGTGGAGCAGAAGGCCAGTATTAAGTTTTTAAATTCAAATGTGAGATTCTGAGGAAATTTCAGCTTGTAGAAGGTGACTTTGAGAGCCTGTCCAACCATAAAGTCCTCTGTTCAATCTCCTCCCCAAGTACCCTCATTCCACAGATCCTACTGTGTGCGGAGACATATCAACAGATAAAGCACACTGGGATGCTGCCTTCATGGGTGCTCACAGGTAGAAAGCTTTAGAAGCACAGATGGGATGGTAGGAGACATAGAGGCAGCCCCAAGTTCTAGTCCCACGTCTGTGATTTTTCTCCCTCTGTGATCCTGATTGATTTTTTAAAAAATGTCATTATCTTTATTTATTTGATAGAGTGCCAGAAATCAAGAGGGACAGGGAAGAGAGAGAGAGAGGGAGAAAGAGAGACTTGCAACACTGTCTCACCACTCATGAAGCTTCCTCCCTGCAGGTGGGAACTGGCGGCTCGAACCCGGGATCTTTCACATTGTAACATGTGTGCTCAACCAGGTGCACCACCACTCAACCCCCAGGTTACTGATTGATTTAAGTCTCAGTTTTCTCATCTCTGTTGTGATAAAATGAGACATGATGGAACATCACTGATGGGTGCATGGATCCGATGATGTGACAGGGCGCTCAGGAACGGTCTGGTCTAGAACATGTGCTCTTCAGACCAGGAGTGACCATGACCTCACACGCTTGTTGAGGACCAGACCTGTGGACAGCAATAGAGTTGGCCTCAAACTCAGTTCTTCTGAGTCCCACTTCTGAGGCCATTCTGGCAACCAATCACACCATCTTGGTGTCAGAACCTAGAAAAATGAACAGGGTTTATTTAGATTTTTTAAATTTTTTAAAAGATTTGTTCTTCACAGTGCTGGGGACTTGTGTAATTCCACTGCTGCTGGGCTGACTTTTTTCCCTACTATTTTTGCTTCAGATAGAGCTAGACACACACAGACAGAGACCACATCACAAGAATCCCCCTCCTCTGCCACACCACTCCCAAGCTACACTCAAACCCAAAATGCAAGCATGACCAGGTAGGCGCCCTGCCCACTGAGCTATCCCTTGGCTTCCATATATGTATATATTTTTATAATTTTTTAATTATACTTATTTTGTTTGATAGAAATAGCCAGAAATCAAGAGAGAACGAGGTGATAGAGGAGAGAGGCAGAGAGGCACCTGCAACACTACTTAACCACTTGCAAAGCTTTCCCCCTGCAGGTGGGGACCAGGGACTTGAACCCAGGTCCTTGCACACTGCAATGCGTGTGCTCAACCAGGTGCGCCACCACCTGGCCCTGGCTCCCATATATTTTTACTGAAAAGAACTCTTGTGCATTAGGATGAAACTAGCACCCTGCTCAAATGCAGAAAAGGCAGCAACAATAAAACAGTAACGGCATCGAAAGACCTTTTCTTGGTGTGTGCACCTCTAACATCTTAGCTGAAACTCTGGTGTTTTTGTTTCCTTCTGATGAATTGTGCTTCCGGCAGCCTTCTGTTCTCTGCATCCGGCTCAAAGTCTTGAATTCTGCTTGTTTCCTATGCAGATGTGCTTGTCCTGTCTCCTTGGAAACGTTACTCACCTCAGGTTTTCTAACTGTGCACATCTTCGGCTGGCATGCTTGTCTCCCTAACTGTTTTGACCTAGAGTGGACAGGGAGGAGGTGGTGGTGCTGGGCATCTTGTGTAGGAACAGCCTTCGTGGTCATAACCATACCAGCCAGACCAGTCACCAAAGGCCAGCCTTCTGCAGAAGTTGGTCCTGCCATGCAGAGTGACACTTTAGGAAGGCCACCTTCTAGTTCCTTCTCACATGTGCTTAATCACTCCACACTGGGTGAAGAGGCCCCTCTTTCTGGATATATATTTTTAAACTTTATTTATTTTATTTGATAGGATAGGGAGAAATTTAAAGGAAAGGGGAATAGAGAGGGCGAGAGACAGAGACACCTACAGCACTGCTACACTGAAGTTTTCCCCCTGCAGGTGGGGAAGGGGGCTTGAACTCAAGTCTTAGCACATTGTAACATGTGCACTTAACCAGTTGTACCACTGCCTGGCCCTGGAAGAGCCCTTTCTTGGAGAGGTGGGGGTGCATGGCTTTTCAGTGGACCCTTCCTCCCTTATCTTGCTTAGTTGTCTAGCCTCTTTCAGTCCTAAATTTTGTGACTGGGAGATAGCCCATACTGTACCATGAGTGAAAACCCAGGTTCAAGTCCCTGTTCTGCATGAAGACATCATGAAGACATCATTTAGGAGCTGTGGAGTCTCTCCTTTCTGTGTGTCTGTTTCTCACTCTCTGTCTTTCATCTTCCATCTGGAAAAAAAGGAGGAAAAGGGTCCCTGAGAAGCAGTGAAATGGTGCAGCCCAGCAAAAACCTCTCCTTTCCTCTCCTCTCCTCTCCTCTCCTCTCCTCTCCTCTCCTCTCCTCTCCTCTCCTCCCCTCCTTTCTTCTCTCCTCTCCTCCTTTCTTCTCTCCTCTCCTCCTTTCTTCTCTCCTCTCCTCTCTCCTCCTCCTTTCTTCTCTCCTCCCTTCTCCTCTCCTCTCCTCCCTTCACTTCTCCTCTCCTCCCTTCTTTTCTCCTCTCCTCTCCTCCCTTCCGTCTCCTCTCCTCTGTTCCCCTTTCCTTTCCTTTTTTATATTTGTTTGTTTATTTATTCCCTTTTGTTGCCCTGGTTGTTCCATTGTTGTCCTCATTGTTGGACAGGACAGAGAGAAATGGAGAGAGGAGGGGAAGACAGAGAGGGGGAGAGAAATATAGACACCTGCAGACCTGCTTCACCGCCTGTGAAGCGACTCCCCTGCAGGTGGGGAGCCGGGGGCTCGAACCGGGATCTTTACGCAGGTCCTTGTGCTTTGTGCCACATGCGCTTAACCCGCTGTGCTACTGCCCAACTCCCCTTTCCTTCTTTCCTCCTCCTCCTTCTTCATAAAAGGATATTTCAATAAAGTTAATGAGAAACTGAAAAATAAAACAAAAATAAAAACTGACAGTTTTGAAGAAAGATATATCCAGTGTGTTCCATAGGTGATTCTAAAGCTACTTGGTTATATTCCAAGGCTTCTAGAGCTACAGAAATATCAAAGGAGGAATTGGGGCAAACAGAAGAATCAGCACCTGTACTGACTACAGCGTGACCCTAGACTCCTGTATCCTTTACACCCTGGCCCTGCAGTAAATCCAACTGCAATCAGCCATTGGACCCAGACTCGTGGCCATTTCAGCTGAAATAGCACATGTACTACTTTCTACTAGAATGCAACATGTTTCAAAGACTCTGTGATGACAGTTTATGGATTAGTGGGAGGTACTTTTCAGCTTTCTCTGATGTTCTCTGGCTTTAGGTAAGAACACAGATTCAGAGTCACAGCATCTCCAGTAAGAATTTTGTGTGCAGAGGACTTTTGGAGGCGGGGCTACGAGCAGCAGCAGATCTGTTTCTCTCCTCTCCTCTCATCTACCAGATCAACTAGGAATACCAAAGGAGACCACCTGGGACCGCAACAAGACAGGACTAGACCAACTACAGGAACCCACCAAATCACCAGTAAGTGCAAACACACATTGCTGGTGACAGAGAGGAGCCTAGGGAGAGACTAAGTGGCTGGTAACAGTCCAGCGGTTTATCAGTTGAGACACCACCTCCAGTCTGTTCCACCAACAAGGGGACAGGTGAAGGGAGGAGAGGACTCCCCAGAGACTCACCAAGTGCAACTCTGAGTCTCCATTGCTACTGCCCTCAGAATCTGGAGCAGCGGCAGGGAGGAACACCAGGAGACAGAGATCTAACCAGGAAACTCAGGAGAAGACCTATAACTCGGTGGCATAGCTGTGGGGCTGTGAAAGTCTCTTTGCATAACCACTGGACTATCTCTGCTATACCCTGCCTTATCTCTTGGTCAGGAGTCAGTGATTAAGCTAAGAAACCTACTTATAGTTTAGAAGCCCTCAGGCTCCTATAGCCTACAGAGAAAAAAAAAAAAAAAGAGGCTTTTAAATCACTGAGCTCCAACTCAGGGATTAAAATACTGTTGAAACAACTGTTAACTTCCACCACTGTGAACCCTTTAATTACCTTACTTAGACACAAGTCAATCCAGGAAATAGTGATCAGTAATTTGAAAAGTACTAAGAGAGAGAACTCATAACATAATATATAAAATGGGTAAACCAACAAGAAGAAATATTGGAGAAACTAACCAGGACAACAGTCCAGCTAAAAGCCCCCCAAAGGGTGAAGCACAAAGTAACGAGTTCAACATCCAAACACTAAGGAAATAATCACAGGAGTTAGTAAAGAGTTTAAAAGAATTGTAATCAGAAATATAGGAACAACAAATGAGATTCTGGAAGAAAACACTATCTCAAGGTTACTAGAGAGCTGAAAGCTGAAATAGCTGAGCTAAGAACACAACTAGCTGAACAAGCTAAAACAGTAGCAGAACAGGGTAACAAAATAGATGAACTCCAGAAAACAGTAGAGGTCAGAGAGAATAGAATCAATGTGGCTGAAGACAGAATTAGCAAGATCAAAGATGAATTAGAGACAACTAAAAAAGAAGTAAAAGATCTCAAAAGAGATGAAGAGATGCTGAAAACAACAACAGAGACCCATGGGATGACTTCAAAAGAAACAATATATGCATTATTGGCTTACCAGAGGAAGAAAGAGAGGGAGAGGAAGAAAGCATTCTTCAGGCCATAATAGCCGAAAACGAGAGTCTAGACAACATCAAAGACATGAAGATTCAAGAAGCCAAGAGGGTCCCAAACAGAATTAACCCAGACTTAAAGACACCAAGACACATCATATTTAGAATGGAAAGGAATAAGGATAAAGAAAGGATCCTGAAAGCTGCAAGAGAAAAACAAAGAGTCACCTACAGAGGAAAACCCATAAGATTAGCAGCAGACTTCTCCACACAAACACTACAGGCCAGAAGAGAATGGCAAGATATCTATCGAGTACTCTGAGAAAGGCTTTCAACCAAGAATACTATATCCTGCTAGACTGTCATTCAGACTAGATGGAGGCATAAAAACTTTCTCAGACAAGCAACAGTTGAAGGAATCAACTATCACCAAGCCTGCCCTGAAAGAAGTTCTGAAAGGTCTTCTATAAACAGTCAGACCATCACAAATAGGACATATATCAGAACACTCTAAAACTCTACAAGAATAGCGTTAAAATATCTTCAATCTTTGATATCAATAAATGTCAATGGCCTGAATTCACCTACTAAAAGGCACAGAGTAGGAAGATGTATCAGAAAATACAACCCAACAATATGCTGTCTACAGGAAACCCACCTAACTCAACAAGACAAGCACAGACTTAAAGTGAAAGGATGGAAAACTATCATACAAGCCAATAGCCCACAAAAAAGGGTAGGAACAGCTATTCTCATATCTGACATGATATACTTTAAAAGAGATAAGATTATAAAAGATAGGAATGGACACTACTTAATGCTTAGAGGATCAGTCAATCAAGAGGACTTAACAATTATTAGCATCTATGCACCCAATGAGAAGCCATCTAAATACATCAAACGTCTACTGAAAGAGCTACAGCAATATATTAACAGCAACACAGTCATTGTCATTAAAGTTCGGGGGTGCCAGCAGGCCAGGCTAGCTTTGCGGCAGTAGACAGAGACTCGTGGACACATGGATGGGCAGAGAAAGCAGTTTAATCTTTATTCACTAACGGGCAAATCACCACACAATGTGCTTCTCCATGTTTCTCCTCCTGCGGCTGCAGCCGGAACTCTGAACTTCTGTAAGGGCCTCGGGGGCAGGGACAAGGGGGCGGGGAGCAGTGGGCAAGCGAAACTAGCAGGGGCTAAACCACCACCTCCCAGAGGCGGGGGGGGGGGGGAGACCAAACCAATGTGAAGCATAGCAACAGTCATAGTAGGGGACTTCAACACCCCACTCTCTCAACTTGACAGATCATCCAGGCAGAAAGTCAATAAAGACATAAGGGAGCTAAATGAAGAGATAGATAAACTAGAACTATTGGACATTTTCAGAGTCATTCATCCCAAGAAACTGGAGTACACATTCTACTCAAGTCCACATGAATCATTCTCAGGGATAGACCATATGTTAGGCTACAAAGACAGCATCTGCAAATTCAAGAGCATTGAAATCATCCCAAGCATCTTCTCAGACCACAGTGGAATTAAACTAAGACTTAACAGTCAACAAAAGATTAGTAATAGTCCTGTTGAGTGAAAGCTCAACAGTACACTTCTTAACAATCTCTGGGTCAAAGAGGAAATAAAGGAAGAAATCAAAATGTTTCGAGACTTCAGTGAAAATGAAGACACAAGCTATCAAAATATTTGGAACACAGCTAAGGCAGTACTGAGAGGGAAGTTCATAGCTATACAAGCACACATTAGGAAACAAGAAAAAGCACAAATAAACAGCCTGGTTGCATATCTTAAAGACCTAGAAGAAGAAGAACAAAGTAACCCTAAAGCAACCAGAGGACAGAAATCACTAAAGTTAGGGCAGAAATAAATAACATTGAGAATAAGAAAACCATACAAAAGATCAACGAAAGTAAATGTTGGTTCTTCGAAAGAATGAACAAAGTCAACAAACCTTTATCCAGACTCACAAAACAAAAAAGGGAGAAGACCCAAATAAATCGGATACTAAATGAAAGAGGAGATATCACAACAGACACCACAGAAATTCAACATATCACATGAGGCTTCTATGAACAACTCTATGCCACCAAGCTAGAGAACCTGGAAGAAATGGATGATTTCCTAGATACCTACCAACTTCCAAAACTAAGTAAAGAGGAAGTGGATAACATGAACAGGCCCATCACAGCTAATGAAATTGAAACAGTTATCAAAAATCACCCCAAATATAAAAGTCCTGGACCAGATGGTTTTACAAATGAATTCTATGAAACCTTCAAAGAAAAACTAATACCTCTACTTTTAAAAGTCTTCCAGAAGATTGAAGACACTGGAATACTCCCTGCCAGCTTCTATGAAGCCAACATCACTTTGATACCAAAAGCAGACAGGGACACAACCAAAAAAGAAAACTACA
Organism: Erinaceus europaeus; assembly: GCF_950295315.1. Lineage (NCBI taxonomy): Eukaryota > Metazoa > Chordata > Mammalia > Eulipotyphla > Erinaceidae > Erinaceus > Erinaceus europaeus. Next base: position 29,343,064 of record NC_080164.1, on the reverse strand, counting down.
CACCAATTTCTCTTATGAACATAGATGCTAAAATACTGAACAAAATTCTAGCTAACCGGATACAGCAGTATTTTTAAAAGATTGTTCATCATGACCAAGTGGGGTTTATCCCAGGCATGCAAGGTTTGTTTAATCTACGTAAATCAATCAATGTGATCCACCACATCAACAGAAGCAATACCAAAAACCACATGGTTATATCAATAGATACAGAGAAAACCTTTGACAAAATACAAATACCTTTATGATCAAAACATTACAAAAAATGGGAATAGATGGAAAATTCCTGAAGATAGCGGAGTCTATATATAGCAAACCTACAGCCAACATCATACTCAATGGTGAAAAACTTGAAGCATTTCCACTCAGATCAGGTACTAGACAGGGCTGCCCATGATCACTATTACTATTCAACGTAGTGTTGGAAGTTCTTGCCATAGCAATCAGGCTGGAGCAAGGAATTAAAGGGATACAGATTGGAAGAGAAGAAGTCAAATTCTCCCTATTTGCAGATGACATGATAGTATACACAGAAAAATCTAAGGAATCCAGCAAGAAGCTTTCGGAAATCATCAGGCAATACTGTAAGGTGTCAGGCTACAAAATTAACATTCAAAAGTCAGTGGCATTCCTCTATGCAAACACTAAGTTAGAAGAAGTTGAAATCCAGATATCAATTCCTTTTACTATAGCAACAAAAACAATAAAATATCTAGGAGTAAACCTAATCAAAGAAGTGAAAGACTTGTATACTGAAAATTATGAGTCACTACTCAAGGAAATTGAAAAAGACTCAAAGAAGTGGAAAGATATTTCATGTTCATGGGTTGGTAGAATTAACATCATCAAAATGAATATACTACCCAAAGCCATCTACAAATTTAATGCTATCCCCATAAAGATCCCAAGCACATTTTTTAGGAGAATAGAACAAATGCTACAAATGTTTATCTGGAACCAGAAAAGACTTAGAATTGCCAAAACAATCTTGAGAAAAAAGAACAGAACTGGAGGCATCACACTCCCAGATCTCAAATTGTATTAGAGGCCCGTTGTCATCAAAACTGCTTGGTACTGGAACATGAATATACACACTGACCAGTGGAATAGAACTGAGAGCCCAAAAATGAGCCCCCACACCTATGGACATCTAATCTTTGACAAAGGTGCCCAGACTATTAAATGGGTAAAGATGAGTCTCTTCAACAAATGGTGTTGGAAAAAATGGGTTGAAACATGCAGAAGAATGAAAGTGATCCACTATATTTCTCCAAATACAAAAGTAAATTCCAAGTGGATCAAGGACTTGGATGTTAGACCACAAACTCTCAGATACTTAGAAGAAAATATTGGCAGAACTCTTTTCCACATAAATTTTAAAGACATCTTCAATGAAGCGAATCCAATTACAAAGAAGACTAAGGCAAGTATAAACCTATGGGACTACATCAAATTAAAAAGCTTCTGTACAGCAAAAAGAATCCACTACCCAAACCAGGAGACCCCTCACAGAATGGGAGATCTTTACATGCCATACATCAGACAAGAGTTTAATAACCAACATATATAAAGAGCTTGCCAAATTCAAGAAGACAACAAATAACCCCATCCAAAAATGGGGGGAGGACATGGACAGAATATTCACCACAGAAGAGATCCAAAAGGCCGAGAAACACATGAAAAAATGCTCCAAGTCTCTGATTGTCAGAGAAATTCAAATAAAGACAACAACGAGATACTACTTCACTCCTGTGAGAATGTCATTCTACTCACCTGTAAAAAATGGTGACTTCACCGTTTTCAGATGATCTTGAATGGACCTTGAAAAAATCATGTTGAGTGAAATAAGTCAGAAACAGAAGCATGAATATGGGATGATCTCACTCTCAGGCAGAAGTTGAAAAGATCAGAAAAGAAAACATAAATAGAAACTGAAATGTAATTGGCTTATTGCACCAAAGTAAAAGACTCTGGGGTGGGTGGGTGGGGAGAATACAGTTCCAAAAGGATTCAGAGGACCTAGTGGGGGTTGTATTTTTATATGGGAATCTGAGGAATGTTATGCATGTACAAACCATTGTACTTACTGTTGAATGTAAAACATTAATTCCCCAACAACAACAACAAAAAAGAACAAAAAAAAAAAGAAGAAAAAAAAATTTTGTGTGCAGCCAGTGGATTGGCATTACTTATTCCAGAAAAGAAGATCTGATGTATCTGAGCAAATCAATCGTGTGGAATAGTACACAGCTGCAGCGCAGCTCTGAATCTTAATCAGGAAGCCGGGTACTCCTATGAACCACCCCCTCCCCCCACTGTTCAAACTTTCTGACCTTCAGAGGAAGCCTGGGAAATGTTTTCTGTTAATTTCATAATGTGTTGTGTGCCTGCCTCCCCCAGGTTCTCTGCATTCTCCAGTGTTTCATGGGTAAATCTGTCACAGTCCCTAAGCTTCTAAACCAGAACATCACTATAATACTTGTTATATATCAGAGCAAATAAAGAATTGTTGAATAATGGCACTACAATACATTCAATCCATAATATCAATACATGTCAGTGGATTAAATTCACCCATTAAAAGGCACAGAGTGGGAGGCTGGAACAGAAAACATAACCCAACCATATGCTGCTTGCAAGAATCCCACCTGACCCAACAAGAGAAACACAGACTTAAAGTGAAAGGATGGAAAACTCTCATACACACTAATGGACCACGAAAAAAGGGAGAAATAGCTATTCTCATTTCTGACACCATAGACTTTAAATTAAATAAAGTAATAAAAGATAGGCAGGGCTATTACATAATGATTAGAGGATCAATCAAGTAAGAAGATTTAACAATCATTAACATGTATGCACCCAATAAGGGACCATCTAAATCCATCAAGCACCTACTGAAAGAACAACAAAAATACATCAATAATAACACAGTCCCTGAGCTTCACAGGCAGGACTGGTGTGACTAAGATAAAGGTCACATTTATTTATTACTTTTTTGTATTGGAGAAGATCATAGTAGAGTTACTTTTTGTGTGCTGTACATGTCAGGGTGGCAGGCAGGGAATATCTGTGCACAGTAAAATGTCCCCAGTGCATCTCCTCAGTAAACTAGAGAATTTTATCAGGATAAATAAGGATGAGATGCTTACTTCAGGAAGCTTGTTAGTGGGAAATTTTAGGAATTGATCTCTTAGAGGGAGCTGATAGAATGTGAAGGGAAGGGCAAGGAGGGTGAAGATGGGGAAGCAAACATTTGACAATGTGGAGAAAAAGATTGAAGGGTAGGGTGGTGGCACACCTGGTTGAGTGCCCATATTACAATGCACAAGGGCCTGGGTTAGAGTCCCCTGCTCTCCACCTGCAGGGGAAAAGCTTTGAGAGTGGTGAAGCAATGTTCCAGGTATTTCTCTCTCTTCCTCTCTATCTCTCCCCTCCATCTTGATTTCTGGCCGTCTCTATCAAATAATTAAAGATAATTTTAAAAAGATGCGTAAAAAAAGAAAGATTAGAAAGAGGACAGTGACATGGGTACCACCAATAGTTGACTCTTTTTAATCCTACAATGATCTAATAATGTGTTAATTCCTTCTTACAAAGTGTATCATCTAATTCTTCAAGACATCTGCCTATATTTACACAAACTTCCAAGAAATCACCCAGCTTAGTTATTATTCATAGAAGAGGTAGTAAGTGTGCATTTGTCTCCTCCAGTGACACATTAAAATATCTGAGTTTATGTCTGTTATTTATTTTTCTCTTAGAAAACTACATTTAAGGTAGATTTTTCTCCCCAATTTGCTTTTATAAATGCATTAAGATTCAAAACACAAGTGTCTTAGCGTCTAGATGTAATCACAGGGTGCGTCTAGGTTATGAGAACCTCATGGTGTCTGTCTTACAAAGAGTAGAATACTCAGGGGTGGGGTAGTGGTACATCTGGTAGAGCACACGTGTTACCATGCGCTAGAACTTGGGTTTAAACTGCTGGTCCCTACCTGTGTTTGTGTGTGTTGGGGGGGCAGAAGGAGGAGCTTCCTGAGATGTTGAGCTGTGTTACAGATGTTTCTTTCCCCTTCTCTCTGTTTCTCTATCTCCCTCTTTGTCTTCCCCTCTATCTCTTTCTCTCTTACCCTCTATTAAAAATAGCCACCAGGAGTGTTGGCCTCCTTGTGCAGCAATAGAGACCCAATAGTAACCCAGGTGGCAAAAAAAAAATAGTTGAACACAAATGAAGTTTAATTAAAGATAAGTTGGGATTCACCATAGAGAATCACAGATAACACTGCTTTCTCAGGATAGCTGGTGAGATACCCTCCAATGGAACTTGGAAGAGCAGACTTTCCTGGGGGAAGGCATAAGAAAATAGAAATTGTTTAGCACAAGATACATCATTCATGCAGTTGTAGTCAGTCCTTGCTCTCAACTTGGATCAACAATGTAGAGAATGTTCCATCCTCTGAAGGGAGGATGGACTACATACTCTATGCTACACCTGAGGAAGATGGGTCCTGATATTGGGGAAGCTTGGAATGTTCCTACTCATGACCACAGAATGTGAGCTCAGATCTAGAATGATGCAGAGGTCACATAGGCTCCTAAGCTGAATATGGGACCCAGATCACATCAAATCAATGGAGTTTACAGTCAACAACATTTCAATCAGCAAAAATCCCCAGGCCCAGGCTGATGGCACAGTGATTTATTCTGCAGCTGGCATGAAGGAAATGAAAGAGGCCTTCCTTACTGAGGCTATTGTCATTGCATCCTTGAGGGAGGACTGTGGAGGGAGCAGGTTGATGGCAGAACTCCTGAGATTTCAGCCTTTCTGGGCTAGATCTTTCCTTCTGAGCACAGAGACAACCTTCCAGCTACACTCCTGCAGATGCCTGCTGGGGAGATGAAGGCTCTTCAAAAAAAATTTTTTTTACTTATTTATTTTTATTATTGGATAGAGATAGAGAAATTAATTGAGAGGTGTGAGAGGGAGATACAGAGAGGGAAAGAGACAGAGAGACACCTGAAGCCCTACTTCAACACTCTTGAAGCTTCTCGAATGCAGGTGGGGACCAGGGACTTGAAACTGTAATGTGTGTGCTCAACCAGATACACCACCACCTGGCCCGGATGAAGACATTTTATTAGAGAAAAGCAGGACATCACATTTGATGTTAACACCCCTGTGGAAATGGAATTAACTTTAGTCTGCAAACGTTACCAGGAATAAAGATGAGGGCATGCATATAGAGACATGCCATGTGTCTTGGAGGGAGGGCTGGATCTAACAAAAACAAGACTGCCTTTTTTTTTTTTTTCTCACTAGTTAGCATCTTCAAATAGAAGAAGAATGTGGTAGGAGGAGCATTTAACAAAGTAGAACGTTTGCTCTTGAGTGACACACATGTATGACATGAACATTCAGTTCGGACTGATAAATAGAAGATAGTCCCTTCCACGGGGACATCTTTAGTTTACACAACTGCACAACTGCATCATTGCTATGGGTCTACAGTGTACTCTCTCTGCATTATGAGGAACCAATGTCTTTTTAAAAAATTTTTATTTATAAAATGGAAATATTGCCAAGACCATAGGATAAGAGGGGTATAATTCTACACAGTCCCCACCACCAAAGCTCCGGATCCCATCCCCTCCCCTGATAACTTTCCTATTCTTTATCCCTCTGGGAGCATGGGCCCAGAGTCATTATGGGGTGCAGAAGGTGGAAGGTCTGGCTTCTGTAATTGCTTCCCTGCTGAACATGGGTATTGGCAGGTTGATCCATACTCCCAGCCTGTCTTTCTCTTTCCCTAATGGAGCAGGGCTCTGGGGAAGCGGGTTTCCAGACACATTGGTGGGGTTGTCTGCCCAGGGAAGTCAGGTTGGCATCATGGTAGCATCTGAAACCTGGTGTCTGAAAAAGAGTTAAGGTATAAAGCTGAACAAATTGTTGACTAATCATGACCCAAAAGGCAAGAATATTGCAGATGAAGATTTGGGGTCTCCATTTTGGAAAAAGCTAGTAGGTCTATTTTAGGTATATTCCAAGGGGCCCATGATTTTACTAGTTTTTGCCTCAGCATGACAGATAATATGCAGGTGGACCCAAGGTATTGTCTGCTTAAATGGTGTCATAGTTGCAAAAAGGATCAGAAAGCTGGATCAGGGAAGAGAGCAGCTCCCAAATATGGTAAACATTTCTCCCAAATCTTCTAACTCTTATTTATTTGTTTTAATTTACTTATTGGGAGATTAATGGTTTAAAGATGACAGTAAAATATGATAGTTTGTACATGTATAACATTTCCACATAACAATACAGCCCCCACTAGGTCATCCTCTGCCATTATGTTCCAGGACCTGAACCTTCCCCCCCACCCCAGAGTCTTTTATTTTGGTACAGTACCCCAATTCCAGTCTTCTTTTTTTTTGTTTTATGTTATTAAGTCATTCTCTGTGGCACCAGCCAATGCCATTTTAAAATTTTTTAAAAAATATTTATTTATTTTCCCTTTTGTTGCTCTTGTTGTTTAACATTGTTGTGATTATTGATGTTGTTGTTGTTGGATAGGACAGAGAGAAATGGAGAGAGGAGGGGAAGACAGAGAGGGGGAGAGAAAGATAGACACCTGCAGACCTGCTTCACCACCTGTGAAGCGACACCCCTGCAGGTGGGGAGCCAGAGGCTTGAACTGGGATCCTTCCTCTGGTCCTTGCACTTTGTGCCACTTGTGCTTAACCCGCTGCACCACCGTTTGACTCCCTCCAGTCTTCTTTTTACTCTTAAAATGTAGTTGGATTGGTTATTTAAATGATTTAGCAAAAATTTGAATAAATAAAAGAATGTACTTATTCATGAGAAAGAACCAGTGTGCTGCACTGGCAATAAAATGCCAGATGCCAGGGTGGAGCTTGTGGCCTCATGCTTGCAGGTCCAATGCTGTAGCCTGCACACCCCTCTGGAGCCTCTGGCAATGGTGGCAGCCTGGAGAATCTCAAGGCCACAGTGCAGTAGACGTGAGGCAGCATTTTTTTTTTTAATTTTAATTTAAAATTGTATTGGTGATTTAATAGTGATTTATAATAAGGGTATACTTTAAAAAATGTATTTTATTTATTTTGGATAGAGATGGAGAGAAGCTGAGAGGGAGGGAGGAGGTAGAGAGGGAGAGAGACCCACAACAGTGCTTCACCACTTATAAAGCTTCTCTGCAGGTGCACACTGGGGGCTTGAACCCGGGTCCATAAGCACTATAATGTGTGCGTTCAACCAGGTGAACCACCACTGGACCATAACAGGAGTATAGTTCAACACCACTCCCTTCACTCCCACCACCACCAGTCACAAGCACCATAGTTCTCCCAGGGTTTTAGATATGGGTTGGATATATATTTCAAGTTCATGTATTTCAGTTCTCTACATTCATATATGAGCGACATCATCTGGTAGTTGTCCTTCACCTCTGTACTTCACTAAGCATAGTCACTATACTACCAGTTCCACCCAGTTTGTCCAAAAGGACACAATATAGTCTTTTTTAATTGCTGAGTAGTATTCCATTCAGTGTAGGGGCCATGACTTTTTTTTTGTATTTATAAGACTCAAATGAATGACTTTTATTCCATTCTTACAGGCTTTTTGTTTTCCCTCATACTCTATCAAAGTCTTCCTCATCAGATTTCCCCTATCCCCAGTATTTTAAACTTGTAATTTGGAAAATGAAAAGGCACGCACCAGGGAAGCATGTGGACCATTTGAGCAAAGATGGCTGGCCCCATGTGGAAGCTGATACCTACCCATTTTATTCACTCCTCTTCCTGTGTTTTTTTTTTTTTTTTTTTTTTTTTAACTAGAGCACTGCTAGGCTCTGCTTTATGGACTTTGGAGCTTCAGTCATGAGAGTCTCTTTGCATAACCATCTTCACTTCCCTTCTAAGTGACACCTCCTGGCGGTCTTTTCTTTTCCCTCTAAGGCACAGGAACCAGGCTGTGACTACCTTACCTCAGGTGTTGTCCAAAGACACTTTCCTTTCAGTAATGGGGCAAAAACAAAGGTTCCTGGTCACAAAAAGTTCTGCATCCTGGTGGCACTGGGGTTCAGGATCCTCTGGTCATCTTTCCCTAACATTCTCTCTCTGAGAGTATGGACTAAAATTCTTTTTCGGGTGCAGAAGGAAGGAGCTGTGGCTTCTGTAATTGTTTCTCTGCTGGACATGGGCATTAACTAGTAGATCTATATCCCCATGCAGACACGGCAGCATTGCTGTCACCCAGATAAAGCATTTACAATGCCAGTGCCTTGGGCTCAAGAGGGAGCCCAGCAGAACATTTAAGCTGAGATTGTGACTTGCACATAGTGGTGCTTCATTAAAGCAGTTGTGTGTTTGCTTTGGAGTTTTGGGGCTCTAAGCAAAGACTTGGTGACTCTCTCTCTCTCTCTCTGTCTGTCTCTTAGCTTTTAAAAATTTTATTACTGGTTTTATATTGACTTACAAAATTCCATCTCAACAGGGGTATAAATCCACTCCATTTCCACCACCAGGGTTCAGAATCTTCAGTTTCTCCACTGCAATCCTAAGGTGATTGTCCTATTGTCTCTACAACTATCTGTCCACATTTATACATAATTACCCTCTTTTTCTTCCTGATGCAATCTTCTCTTCCCCTCCAAGCCACTCATGACATCATAACTACCTCCATATGTCCCTCTCCTTTTCCTCCTCTCTCCATGGGTGCTGATGGAGCTGGAGTTCAGAGCCCTCTTATCTTCTTCCTCCTATCACTGCTCAGGGTTGTTTTGGGGCACAGAAGGTAGGAGTTCTGGCTTCTGTAATTGCTTCTCTGCTGGATGTGGGCGTTGGCTGGTCAATCCATACCCCCAGCCTGTTTCTTTCTTTCCTAGTGGACCAGAGTTCCAGAGAGGCCAGGTTCCAGGACACACTGGTGAGGTCATCTGCCTGAAAAAGTTAGGATGGCATCATGGTAGCATCTGCAACTTGGTGTCTGGAAGGTGGAAGGACATAAATTGAGACAAAATGGTTAATGAACAGGAGCCAAAAACTAGGAATAGAGCAGGTGAGATTAGGGATCTTAGGGTAGAAGAAAGCTAGAAAGTCCATTTTAGGCATGTTCCTGGGGGCACACAATTATGGTTGTTTTGCTGGAGTTGATAGTTGACTTGAAGTTGGGTAAGAATATTGTCTTAGAAAATGGTGTCAGAGTAGAGAAAATGGCTAGAAAGTTGGATTAGGGCTGTGAGTAGCTCCCATTCTTGAAAAAGATTTTGTGGATAAAATTAACTATTTAGTTCCACCCACCTGCTAACTATATCTAATATATATATTTAGAACCAGAGCCTGTGTAACCTCTGAGCCCCTACTGGTCTGAGTTCGTAGCTCATGGTCATAGCTGAGAACATTGCAGTCTGCACTCTTTTCAGGACCAGTCTACCTCAGGTAGTAGGGCAGGATACCCCAGTCTCCCTTTGGAGACTAAGACTGTCCTTACTGTCATTGCTTTATGGTGAGGGCAAGGTCCTGGGAAGGCCCACAAGATGACTTATGATGCCATTTCTGATGGAAGTGACAAGTGGTGGTGGACAGAAGGATCCATTTGAGGTCTAGGCCCATTATATTTGTGTGGGAGTCCAAGGATTCCTTGACTAGGGTCCCATACTCAGTGACTGTCAAACATGTGCAGTCTGGTTTGTGCCTGGCATTGCAAAAGACCACCAGTGTAGTTACTGCCTCTTACCTCTGGAGAGCTTTCTGTTGTGCTCAGCAAATCTATATGAAAAGCCAAAACAGTCTCCTGTGCCAGCATTGTTAATTATCTTCCAAGGATGAGGAAACAGAATGCCTCTCCTGAGTAGTGCTTCTTTCCAAATGGAGTCACTCCAAACACTCTGAGTTGTGTGAGGGAAGCATTACTAACATTGATTGATTTTTCTTATGAGATAGACCAGAGCTCTGCTTCACTCAGGCCTGTGGTGGTGCCAGAGATGGAACCTCCAGTCTTAGTCATACAAGTCCTGTGCTCAAGCACTGAGTTGCCCAGGGAAGCAGAGCAGCCACAAAATAAGACATCTGACTAGAGACATAGAGATGCCATACAAGCAATACCGAAAGGCTGTGAAGAAAGAAATTCTGTTTCACTATGGAATTCTGCTGCCTCCATGGCCAGCAGGACACCTGCCGAGAATGGCTTCCCAGCTCCCAAGCTTAAGGGAGTACCAGCTGCAGACTACATTCCCTTTTGCTTCGTGACCTCTGCGTCTGAGCTTAAATTCCTGAGAAAGAGTAGATTTTTCAGGTCAGTGGGGTGAAGGTCTAGGCCTCAGCATCATCCCACAGGGTCAGGGCTGGGGACTATGGGAGCAGAATACCAGGAGCTAGCAGGTGTCTGAGGCTGGCCTGGGGGCAGATGTGTCTAAAAAAACAGATGTAGTCTGACTGGTAGCAGCTCTAATTACAACACTTCAGACATGCATGTCTGAGGCCCTGGGAGCTTCAGGTTCAATCCCTGGCACCACCATAAGCCAGACCCGAGCAGTGTTCTCTCCTCTGCCTCTCTCCCTCCCCCTGCCTTTCTCTCTCTCTCTCTCTCTCTCTCTGTCTCTCATGAAGGTAAATAAACCTCTAAATGGATAAGAAAACATAAAAAAGAGAGAGGGAAACCATGTTAACCACAGTGCTTTTGTGTTTTCTGTCTGTACTTCTGTCATTTTTTTTCTTTTTAATAATTGTTTGGCTTTTCTTAGTTCTGCTTGCAACTGTTGTTTCTTGTTCCTGCTTTAGAGGCCATCCTTTCTTCCCCCAGTTAAAAACCATACAAACAGTTGATTTTGGTATTTTACTCTGGGAACTGCTGCCCTGACTTAGGGAATGGCCTCCCCTCCCTTCTCCCCCTCCCCTTTTCCCTCCATGTTCTCCTCCTCCTCTTCTTCTTTTCATCTTCCAGGGATTCTGCACAGTTCAACTGCTTCTGGTGGACTTTCTTTTCTAGGTAGAGGATGAGAACAACAACAACAACAACAACAGAGAAACACCTGCAGTATTGCTCTACTACTTGTGAAGCTTCTCCTTCACGGGGGGGGGGGGGTGGCTCAAACCCAGGTCCTTACACTGGTAAAGTTTGCACTCCACTGGGTGAGCTGTCCTCAGACTCCTGGGGAGTATGTTGCAGACAGGTCCAGTGGCTGACAATTTTCTGGGCTTTTTCTGGGGGACTAAGCTCCCCTATAACATCGGCAAGGATGATGAGGTGAGCAGCAGAAGGTGTCTGGGTACACCATCAGCCAGCAGCTACAGGGGAAGGAGAGCACCCCCGCCCCCCAAGATTGAAAGGCCCCTGGTGAGAGGAGTGTCTGCATCTAGTGAAGTAGCTGGGCTGGAGGCAGGCAGGTCAGTGTGGGCAGTGGGCCGTACAGGTTGGGGATGGCCCTCTAGTTCTTGTGGCTCTGTGGTCCCCAGAGGCTGTCAGCCTGGTGGCAGGCTTTGCCCAGCTGTGCAAACTGGCCCTGTCTGCTTTTTGGCATCAGTAGTGGCTTTTCATGAGTGGCGGCCATACTGGCCTTCCCTGTAGCTCAGACTCACCTCAGGCGCTGGGGGCATTTGAGAGAAGCATTAGCCCACTTGCCAACATGCCTGTTCCTGCAGTGGACTCAAACAATCCATAAATCCTCTTATCAAACAATCCATAGCTTCCAAGCTATGACTTAGCCTCCAAGCTTGCTAGGAAGAGCGCATTTTCACTCTGAGTTTCACACAAAGGGCTTCCCAGTGTGGTGCTGCTTATGCCCACGGCTACTGGCACTTAATTTGTTTCTAAACCTGGTTCCTGGGGTCTTTAGTGGTTTACTTTCCAAACTTTCCTCCAGGTGCCAGTTTGTCTCCTCTTTTATCTGCTTTGGGCTTGTGTTGGCAATGTGCCCTGTTGGAGAGAGGGAGGTGGCAGTGCTTTCTTGTTGGGAACTTCTTTGTGACAAGAATCACGTGTTCTGAGGCAGGGTGGTGGCTCCCCCAGTAGACCACATGCATTGTTATGCACGAGGACCGGGTTCAAGTTTCCAGTCCTCACTGGCAGGGGAAGTGCTGAGCTAGCGTGGGGGTGCCTCTTCCCGGGCGCATACTCTCTGGGTTGGAGAGAACTTGACCAGAGCCAGCCTGGGCTGCTACTCACTCAGTGATGTGAGGGAGATGACTTAGAAACCAAACACGTGGTGGCAAGACAATGCAATATCTTTATTGGTCAGAGAGCCACGGCTTTTAAAGGGTAGACCTGGAAGTGGCAAGTCAGAAACAGAAATGGCTAGGAAAGGGGCAGAGAAAGGCAAAATGGGGCTCGGAAGGTAGAAACTTCCTTAGTAACTGTTGTGAGAGCTTTAACTGGTAGGATTAATGATACCCTGCAGGCAGGGAGGGTCTTGAGGGTAGAAAGAAGATAGATCAAAGGAATGGAATGGGTGGGGATCTTCCAGGCAAAACAGTGATTATGTAGATAGACCATAATATCAGAAATGCAGGGTGGTTTGTGAGGCTCCTCACAATTTCCCGACAGGGAAGCTTCACAAGTGGTGGAGGAGTATTGTAGATGTCTCTCTCTCTCTCTCCAGTCTTGCTCTCCTTGTGTCTCACTCTGTATTTAAAACCAACCAAACAAACAAACAAAAATTCCATGTTCCTAGCAGGTTTGTTCAGTGAGAAGGTAATTCTCCCTCTCTTTTCACATCTCCTTGCTGGCTCTGCCCCAGGAGGGAGGTGTGAGAGTTGAGAAGGTTCTCCCTGAACTTCTCCCTCAGGAATAGAATGCTCCCAGAGTGTCATATGACAGGCAGGTGAACCCCACGACTAGATGCCCCTGCTCAGAGCTGATGCAGAGAATGTTCAGTGGTTGCAAGCCAGCACATTTAGGGAATCCCAAGTCCCCAAAGCAGACTCCATCCTGCTGAACTCGGCATTTGTGATTCATGTTGGACCTCTGCAACTCTGCCAGTCAAGAAAAATGGTGCTATTAAGATAGAGCATATGTTCATATGTATCCATAAATTAGGGCAAAATATATACCTGAAAGAAAAAATACACAATAGTCTGTAGTGAGTCAGTGCTGGTGCTCATGTGGGTGGCTTCGCAACCGAGGTAGCTGCTGGCTTTCCTGTCACCAGTTCTAGGGATCACATGATGCAGAAAGAAATGCCAGGAGAAATTCAGGTATGAACTTCCAATTTATTCAGAGGAGGACAAAGCTTATATAGCAAAGTGGAACAAGAACATTTTTCACATATGTCAGTAATCATAGGTTTTCAAAAGGCCAGTACCGCTATGGTGGGGAGGGCTAAGGAATGAAGGGAATTGATGAGATACCAAAAGGTCAAAGCAATTAGTTTCCATGAGGCAAGAGTTGTTAATTGTCTAAAGGTATTAAGAAGAACATGGTAGTTAAACCAGTAGGGTGAGATAAAATAGAGAAGGGCAGAGTTGGATATAAATAATGGTGATCAAAGAATCCGGGAAGTGAGGTGTGGGTCTCTCTGTTGAGTTACTGGCAAGGCAGTGATGGATGGAGTGTATACTTTGTATGTGATCAAAAGATGGTGAACTTATAGTGAACATGGTGAACTTATAGTGAACATAGTGATCTTTAAGTGAACTTTCAAGCAGGCATCCATTTGGTTTGCAGCAGAGGACTGAGTTAAGTGTTAGAGGTTGCAGGTCTCTGTGAAGCCTGGGAGACTGACAAGGGGAAACTGAGTCAGGAAAGTGTTTCCCTCCATGCTCTATCCTCAAAAGGGAGAAACTGACAGGTGGGGTGTCTTTTCAGACCTCCATCTCAAGGATGGGGGAGTTCCCCTATGCTCTACCATGCTTTCACATAATCCCACAAATCAGTATCAAGTTCATAATGAAACAGTGTCTACTTAGACTTAGGTACCCTCCTCACCAACTTCCTATTACAGTTCTCTCACTCACTCCAAAGCTAACCTCATCAAAGCAAGGACTGCAAATCTGAATAAGAGCAAAAGACTGGTATACTTTAATGATGACTCTTTAGTCACTATCAGGCCACCCCATCAGCTGGGGCCCTATTTGGGGAGTCCCGAGATTCCCAAACAGACATGATGGGCCTAGACCTCAAATAAATCCCTCTCTCCATTGTTATCTCTCATTACTATCAGGAACAACAAAATAGACCCCTTTGTGGGCTCCCCATAGGACTTGCCCTCAACTTGGATCAACAATGGTAGAGAAAGTTACATCCTCCGAAGGGAGGCTAGACAATATACTCTATGCTACACCTGAGGAAGATGGGTCCTGATATTGGGGCAGCTCGAAATATTCCTATTCATGACCACAGAATGTGAGCTCAGATCTAGAGGGATGCAGAGGTCACATAGGTTCACATAAGTTGAATATGGGCCCCAGACCACATTACATAGATGGGGTTTACAGTCAACAATATTTATACCCCTTTCCCAAATTAGGGAGCTACTCTCTTCGCTGATCCAGCTTTCTGGTCCTTTTTCCAACCATGACATCATCTCCCCAGACAATAATTAGGATCCACCTGCATATCAGATTTCAGGCTCAGGGAAAAAAAAAAGAAAAAAAAAAAACCACTAGTATAGCCACACGCCCTTTGCAATATAACTAAAATATGCCTACTAGCTATCTACAAAACGGAGACCTCCCTCCCCCCCAGCTCTTCATCTGCACTATTCCAGCCTTTAGATTCATGATTGGTCAATAATTTGTTTGGCTTTGTATGTTAACTCTATTTTCACTACCAGGTTCCAGATGCTAACATGATGCCGGCCAGACTTCCCTGGACAGATAACCCCACCAGTGTGTCCTGGAGCTCTGCTTTCCTAGAGCCCTTCCCACTAGGGCAAGAGAGAGACAGAGTGGAAGTATGGATCAGCCTGCCAACACCTATGTTCAGAGGGAAAGCAATTACAGAAACCACACCTTCCACCTTCTGCATCCCACAATGACCTTGGGTCCATACTCCCAGAGGGTTAAAGAATAGGAAAGCTATCAGGGGAGGGGATGGGATACAGAGTTCTGGTGGTGGGAATTGTGTGAAGTTGGACCCCTCTTATGGTTTAGTCAATGCTTCCTTTTTATAAATAAAAAAATTAAATAAAAAAAAAGAATGGTGCTATTCACCTTCAGTGTTTATCTCTGCACAAACAAAGCTCCCCATCACTCACGATCAGTTTTCACAGCATAAGTGCCACGTGGCTGGGGAAATAGCTTAGCCGATGGAACACAGGATTGCAAGTCTGAGGCTCTTGGTTGGGAGGTCGGCACCACATGTAGCACAATTGCTACAAATGCTCTGATTTCTGCCTTTCTCAGATGAAACTTACTCTCACAGGAAATAAATAGATTGTGTCAAATCAGTCTTTAAATGAAATAAAGACTGAATAAAGTCTTGGGACCACACGGTGGTGCACCCAGTAGAGCACACATGTTACAGTGTGCAAAGATCTGAGTTCAAGCCCCTGGTCTCCACCTGCAGGTGGAGTGGGCATCTTCACAATCAGTGAAGTTGTAGTGCAGGCGTCTCTTTCTCCCTCTCTGTCTCTCTTGGTGAAGCAGAGCTGCAGGTGTCTCTCTTCCTCTTCCTCTGTCCCTCTCTCCTCTTAATTTCTGTCTCTAAAATAAATAAATAAATAATTAAAAACATTAACATCATAACAGTAAACATAGATTAGTCATTCCACCAGGAAGTAAGGAGTGTCAATATGGGCTTTGGGCACTTGGAATGCAGGGTGGTAAGTGGTCACACTCAATGGGTGACCCTCACTCTTGGGCAGCAGGCACTGTCCTGCCAGAGATGGGGGGGGGGTTCTGGAAATAACTTAAAAGCATCTGATCACTTTTGTGGTTTCAGAAGTCATGGAAATTCAAGGAAATTCAAAAACAAAAATGCTAGTAAGTGAAAGTGGAACATCACTAAACCATAGACCCAGGCTGAACTTGAACTTGAGACCCCCATGAAATCCAGTCCAGTACACCCAAATGCATCTTTTTTCTTAAAATTTTTTAAAATTACCTTTATTCACTTATTGGATAGAGACAGCCAGAAACCAAGAAGGAAGGGGGTGATAGGGAGGAGAGACAGAGAGACACCTGCCGCCCTGCTTCACCACTCGTGAAGCTTTGCCTCTGCAGGTGGGGACAGGGGCTCTAACCTGGCTCCTTGCACGCTGTAACATGTGTGCTTAGCCAGGTGCGCCACCGCCGCTGCCACCTCCCCCCATGCTTCTAAATCAAGTCTGGAACCCATATAGCTAGAAAAGCTGCCTCATTATATTCTGTCCGCAGTATCAGCTCTTTCAGGTTGCTCTGTTCCTACAACCAAGTAACATTTCTAGAACTATGTAGTAAGTAACATTTCTAGAACTACGTAGTAAGCATACAGTCGTTTCTGTAACCGAGGAGCTGATTATTTATGTTTGCGCAGAATGGGTCCATTTATTGAACAAGTTGAGTATTTGCATTTGACCCTTTTCCTATCATCAGGAGGCCATGTGGGATCACAGAGCCCCCTATTTGTAGGCAGCGATTCAAACTTAAAAGGAATTTCTGCTTTGAAATCTCTCTCCTTTTTTTTTATGCCCATGGTACAATCCAAATTCATACTTTATTTTTCTCATGGACTCTTGCTAAAGATTTTCAGTGTTTCTTCCCAGAGTGGCCCTGTGAACTAGAAAACATGTCAGAGATGCCTGTGAACCTGCTCACTGTGTCTTCTTGTGCTTCACAGAAAGGTCTCCTGCATTTTTGTCTGCTTTTCTAAATTAATGTTCTTTTTTTTTAAAACTTTGGTTCCATAATACCAGCATTGTTTAAGATCATGCTATTTAAGAGAAAATTAGTAATTTACTGATGAGAACCCATTCATTAAACAGTAGCACTACTACCTTTTAGAACAGTGTGTAAGATCTGCTTCATATTCTTCATCAGGTCAGTGTGAACTCAGACTAAGTGACGCTGGTCTTAGTGGAGACTGGATCTCTTGTGTGAATTGCAGTAGTTCCTCTGGCCACTCTTCTTTCCCCTGTGCTCAGCCAGCAGAGAGGAGAGGACTACCTCCCTGTGCTCAGCCAGCAGAGAGGGAGGATTGTCTCCCTGTGCTCAGCAGTAGAGAGAGAGGACTGTCTCCCTGTGCTCAGCCAGCAGAGAGGAGAGGACTACCTCCCTGTGCTCAGCCAGCAGAGAGGGAGGATTGTCTCCCTGTGCTCAGCAGTAGAGAGAGAGGACTGTCTCCCTGTGCTCAGCCAGCAGAGAGGAGAGGACTGTCGCCCTGTGCTCAGCCAGCAGAGAGGAGAGGACTGTCGCCCTGTGCTCAGCCAGCAGAGAGAGAGGACTGTTGCCCTGTGCTCAGCCAGCAGAGAGAGAGGACTGTCTCCCTGTACTCAGCCAGCAGAGAGAGAGGACTGTCTCCCTGTGCTCAGCAGCAGAGAGGAGAGGACTGTCTCCCTGTGCTCAGCCGGCTTGCATTTAGGCCACCAGGATGTAAGTGGAGTGATGTGCCTTAAGAATCATGGGAGCAGAGGAGAAGGAATTGCTGGTAGTTTAAGTCATTTTTCCTCCCCCAAACTTGTTTGCATGTTGTCCTCATCAGAGCAGTGATTCAGCAGACCTGGCTAGAGAAACTCACTTGATACAAAAGGAGATACTTTGGGGCCTCACATTTCCTATTGAGAGTTTACATGTATTGTGCTACATACAGTAGTTTACAGTATCTCCACGTGTGCTCACTTTATCTTTCATTATTATTTTAAAAGATTTATTTATGCTTTTACTTAGAGAGAGAAGGCCAGAGAGCCAGAGTCTGGCATATATGATATCAAACTCTGGTATCAAACTCTGGACCTCACATGAATTCTCTGCTATGTCACTGGTCTCCACTCCACATGTTATATATGTTCATATTTACATTTATGCTGTTTGTTTATTACAGAGAGAAGAGAGAAGTAGAGCATCAGTCTGACATATGAAGAGCCTCGAGCATTTTCAGGACCTCAGGCTTGCAAGTCCTGCACTCACCACTGCCCCACCATGCTGGTGACAGTACATCATAGCGTTCTGAGACAGTTTCCTCCAGCTGCAGCTCAGGCCTCTACCCTAGTCTCTCCCCCGAGTCGAGCCCCCACACCATAGTTAGTGGATGCCTTATGTTGCAAAAATCTTCACGTGGCTTTCCCTCTCATTTTCCAGAAAGCCCAGGCTCGCTTAGGGGTTAGTTCTGTTTGTTCTCTGTTCTCTGTCTTGGTAAGAGCTTGGCTTGTTCATCCCCCTTCCCTTTAGAACTGTAAATATTTGGGGTGATTTATTGTGGGCTCAATTTCTACCTTCCATCCTAAATTTAGTTAATTTTTCTAGAAAATCTGCATCATACATTCTTTTTTTAAAAATTTTTTTAATATTTATTTTATTTATTTATTCCCTTTTGTTGCCCTTGTTGTTTTATTGTTGTAGTTATTATTGTTGTTGTCATTGTTGGATAGGACAGAGAGAAATGGAGAGAGGAGGGGAGACAGAGAGGAGGAGAGAAAGACAGACACCTGCAGACCTGCTTCACCGCCTGTGAAGCGACTCCCCTGCAGGTGGGGAGCCGGGGTTCGAACCGGGATCCTTATGCCGGTCCTTGTGCTTTGTGCCACCTGCGCTTAACCCGCTGCGCTACAGCCCGACTCCCTACATCATATATTCTTATTTTTACTCTCTGTTCAAAATAATTTGGGCTGCTGGGGCAAGCTTTGTTTCTTTTCTTTTCTTTTATTTCTTTTCTTTTCTTCTTCTCATTTTTCTGTCCAGATATTTGGGAAGGAGAATGAGCTTTTGTGTGTGTGTGATTCATCATTTTTTAAAAACTTATTTGGATATTACTTGGCTGTGGGGGGAGGGAGAATGAAGGTCCCCCAAGACTTTAAACTTTAAAGTCTCTGAAAATCTCTCCCCCTTTAACTCCACATTTACCATGAATTCCCAAATCAGTTTAATAACAAGAGAAGAACAACACTTTTAATTTAAAACTTCAGGGAAGTCCTTCCCCTAATTAATGTATTTCAGAGCTGGTCTCCAGAAACGTGAGACTTTTGCAGATCGCTACTCCCCACGCACATCTTCTGCACTTGGAGAAGTGCTGATGTGAACAAGTAAGTTTTTATGCAGAAAGTCTTCCTCCTGAGTCTCTGGGTTCTGGCGGATTACACAGGAAGAAAGTCAGTCTATAATTCTGTGAGTACACCTTCTTAGCAGGTAACACACTGTATTCATTCACTGAATACCTATTCTGTGCTGTGCAGTTTGGTTAAGACAACTCAATACAGGGGCCAGGTGGTGGTGCACCTGGTTGTGTGTGAATGTTACAACGCTACAATGTGCAAGGACACGGGTTCAAGCCCCTGGTCCCCATGTGCGGGGGGGGGGGGGAAGCTTCACAGCGGTGTCTCTCTAGCTCTCTCCCTCTCTGTTTCTCTTCCTCTCAATTTCTGGTTGTCTCCAATAAATAAATAAATAATAAAAAATTAAAAAAAGAAGACTCAGCAATGTGACTGGGGACATAGCTCAGCTGGCAAAACACAGGAACTGTACTCCTGAAGCTCCTGGTTTGTCCCCTGATACTGCCTTCCTGTGTCACTGCTGTCCCCATTGGTCATCAGAGCTCTGGTGGCCACACTTGCCTTGGTCCCCAGCGCAGAAGCTTGGTTGCTTTCTGTGAGATCTATTAAAGGAAGGAGTCCAGGGAGGTGGGAAAAGGCTCACCTCTCTCTCTATCCAGCAATAAATAAAATATAAAAAAAATTAAAAAAGAAAAATAATTACAAATGCAACCAAAGCCCCAACCCTCTCTCGTCTTTAGAAAAGGTGTGACAAAAACTTGGCTTAAGGTGCAAGCGTGCATTGCAGAAAGGTGATCACAGTTCATCAGCATCTGTATATTTTACAAATGTTCAGGGAAATTATCACAGATTGTTTGATAAAACACATTTAGTGAGAACGTGCTTCTATAGTAAGCAAAAAAGAAAGAAAGAATTCCTGAGGATTTACTATTGCCACTAGCAGTGCACAAGCTTACAGCTTAAGCCAGGATATAGTGCACTGACACATGCACTCAAGGCCAACTTAATGTTCTAAGCCATTTGTCAATAGTAATCCACCCTGATATACTTATATAATAAGGATCCTTTTAATGTTAGAACTGTAATTCCCTTGCGCCCATTCCATATATCTTTTAGTATATAAGCCTGGAGCCTCTGATGTGTAAGGTATGCTTTCCTTGGTTGGATTTAGCGAGTAAATAAAATAATTAAATGCCATGGTTCTCAGATGATTTATCTCAGTGGAGATGACCTCACAGAGCTCTTCTGCAGAGATGTGAACTTAGACTCCACTCTGATGCATTTCAGATGATTTAGAGTGGTGTTGGGGTCAGGACTGAAATCAGAGCAGCAGAGATATGTGCTAGGGGAGTTCTTCAAGTCATTGATGAAGTTGTGTGTACTTAGTAAACTTAAAAACGAATATTAATTGCCTGGGCCAATCTTTACTTTCTCTGTGAAGGGGACTTCAGTACATCAACTCCTCCTAGGCCCCCCACCCAAGGAAACCCTCTTTTCTTATCCTCAGCCCTGGTTGCATAGCTTTTCTGTTTATTTTGTAAACACACAGGGCAGGCTCGAAGTAGGTGGAGGGGTAATCACATTTGGCATGGTCTTAATTATTTCTGAAATGAAAGTGTAAGTTGGTCTGGAGGTGTGTGAGTCTATGTGCAGGGGAGGTAAAGGTTCAGCTCCTGTGAGAGTCAACAGACTCTTCCCTCTACCTGAATGCCAGCTCTTTAGACTGAGAATTTATCTCCTGTTAGCTCCTTGTGATAGAAAACTTAGCAATGTTGGGCATAATGGTTATGCAAATGAACTACCCTGCCTGAGGCTCAAAAGTCCCAGGTTCAGTTTCCTGCTGTACCACCATAAGCCAGAACTAACTGGTGCTCTGATCTCTCTCTATGTGTCTCTCTTAATAAATACAGTATATTGCCTTTTGTAGCCAGGGAGGTGGTGCAGCAGATAAATACAATATATTAAAGAGATAGTGTGGGACTATGTGAAAGTTTGGTGGAGCTCTCTCATTCTTGGATGGAGGTCTGGAAAGACACCCTGCTTGTTAGCCTCTCTCCTTATAGAGATGAGCCAAGAGGAAAAGTCTCCCAGACTCAGTTTCTCCTTGTTAATCTCTCAAGCTCACAGAATGCCTACTGCCTTTCATACTTAGTTCATTCTCCTGCTAGCAGACTAAGTGGCTGCTTGCTTCAAAGTTCATTCAAAGTTCACACATTCACTATAACTTCACCTTTTGATCATATAAGAGAACACACTCTATCATACACCCCTGCCAGTACCCAGCAGTGAGACCCCATATTCTATTTCCTTGTGCCTTTTGATATCTGTGATTTACATCAAGTTTTGTTTTTCTCCTTCTCTACCTGACCTTACTGGTTTAACCCCTATGTTTTTCTCAAATACCTTTGGATAATTAACTTGCCTGCATCATGGCAACTCATTGTCTTGACCTTTATGTATCTCATCAATTCTTGTCATACCAGCCCCCACCATGAAGTAAGCTGACTTTTAAGAAACCTGTAATTTCTGACATATGTGAAAAATGTTCTTTGTTTAACTCAGTATAAAATCCTGTACTCATCTCCAAATAAATGGGTGTTCGTACCAGAATATCTCTCGATGCCTCTTTCTAGTTCACACAGTTACTAGAACTGGTGAGGGAGGGTCAGAGGCTTACCCCCCCACCCCCGTTGGAGCCACCTCACGTGAGCACCAGCAAGATAGATAAACAGACAGACAGACAGACAGACAGACAGACAGACACACACACACAGACACACACACACACACACAGAATATACTTAGCAGTGTTGTCTTACAGAGTATAAGGAGAAACTGTGGTGCAAATTGGAATCAAATAAAACTGACTGGAATTGATGTAATGCCTAGTTCTTGCTAGGTAAACTCTTCCTGTGATCCCCCGTGAAGATGTGGGCTAAGAGGAGATGCCAAGATGCTGGAGCAGGGGGTTTCAGGTTAGCCTTGGATGGACTCTTTATCCTGTCAATCACATGTGGTGGAAGTCACACACTTGCACAGCACCTGCATTTGATCATGCTTGAGCCGGGCATAATACTTACTGCTTCAGCTTTGTTGGTTGGTTAGGAATATCAGAGTTAGCCCCTTAGGGTAGGATCTCAGTTAGCCTCAGTAGAAGCCGTAATGCTGGGTTACCACTGCCTTTGATGTTTTTGTTTTTTTGTCTGTATCAAACTTTTCCAGAGTTTGGATGTATGGTTTTAAAAATTTATTTAGCAAATATTTGAAGAAGATAATCTGTGATGTCATGACAGTTGTTAAAGGCTCTGGAACCTTAAGTACTCTGAGGAGAATTTAAAGATGATCTTTACAGTAGTTTTCATGGATAGTTTTTTAAAAGCACAATACATTTCCTCGCCTTTTGAAACACTGGAAACTCAGAGTGATTAAGATCCAGGTTATTTATACACTAGGATGGATGATTATTCCTTAATCTAATTCAGATGTTAAAGCAGCCCTTGTCTCCTCTTTTAAAAAAAATTATTGGGAGGGAGTTGGGTGGTAGCGCAGTGGGTTAAGTGCACGTGGTGCAAAGCACAAGGACCGGCGAAAAGATTCCAGTTCGAGCCCTGGCTCCCCACCTGCAGGGGAGTTGCTTCACAGGTGGTGAAACAGGTCTTCAGGTGTCTTTCTCTCCGCCTCTCTGTCTTCCCCTCCTCTCTCCATTTCTTTCTGTCCTATCCAACAACAACGACACCAATAACAACAACAATAAAAGCAACAAGGGCAACAAAAGGGAAAATAAATAAGTAAAACAATTATTGGGGATTAATGGTTTGCACTTTAGTCTTTAACACACAGGCGGTCTCTCATCTCCCCTTGATTGGTGTGTAGGAGACACAGTAGGACTCCAATGTCTCTTCAGTCTGTCCTTTTTCCCTCCTTCAGAATCCTTTGCTTTGGTGCTATATGCCACACCCAGTCCAAGTTTTACCTTATTTTTCCTTTACTGTTCTTTATTCTTAAGTTCCACTTATATGTGAGATCATTTGGTATTTATTGGTCTTTCTCTTTCTGACTGTCTAGCACAACATGATAACTTCAAGTTCTGACCCGATATTGCAAATGAGATGACCTTATCATTTTTTACAGTTGCTTAGTATCCCACTGTGTATAATTACCACAACTTTCTTAGCCATTCATCCATTATGAAGCATCTTGGTTGCTTCCAAGTTTAGACTATTATAGACTATGAGGCTATGAACCTTGTTTCCTCTTATCCTTATCATCTGACAGTCACTCTTGTTGTGCTTTGATGTTGTAAACATCAATGCTCCGCACTTCAGTTTTGCTGTTTAGACTTCAAAGTCCAGGATGGGCAGAGCCCATTTGTGAGCAGGGCATGTGAAGTCTAGCTGGCCTGCAGCTCACAGTGACCCTGCTGTGTTAGGTGTCTACTTATGCCTCTGACACCCACCTCCCCTTGAATACCAAGACCCTTTTCAAATGTTTCTGCTGACACCTGTGTGGAGCATTCACCTAATAAGATGCTGTCATGACAGAATGGGATAGAAATGGACTGAAAGGTAAAGGAGAAAAATGTTTACAGAAATGAGTCTATTTTTCTTGTTGGCTGTAGGAGGCACTAATAAAAACACAATAGTTACACAAAATCCTGAGAGGGTTACAGTATGAGAGCAGGAAGAGAATCAGAAAATGATCATGTGGCAGCACAAACACACACTCCATTTTATTTTTTGGATGGGGGCAGAGTCAACCTACTGATTTGGGGACAAATCAAATCTTTCTTTCTTTTTAAAAAAGGTAATACTATTCTAAATTTTATTTATTTTACATTAATTAGAGAGATAGAAAATGACACAGAAATACCATCACACTGTTCAACTCTGGCTAACGGTGGTGCTGGGGATTGAACCTGGGACTCAGAACCTCAGGCATGAAAATCTTTTGCAGACTGTTATGCTGTTTCCCCAGCCCTAGTTCTTTCTTATCTGGGCCCCATTTCTTCTGCTTAAAATTTTTCATTTCACTTTCTAGGTTCAAGCTAACAGGACAGAAGAATTCCTGGATGGGGGGAAGTGAATCTTTCTTCGAGAATTGTTTGATTACATACCCAGAAGTGGCAGATAAGGTGCTGAAAAAAATATTCTCATTTTTTTCTGGTGAGTTTTGGTCACCCTTTTCCGTGGGCATGGCTGAATGATGACAGGATCATATATATATAATTTTGTTACAAATTCTACCAACCTGAAACAGGTGTGACAAGCAAGCATCTTACAATTAGTTGCAGTATTGACAAAACTCTCTGCTGTAAATTCTGTTGAGATAGTTGGTTCTCAGGAAATGATTTGAGTGGTTCCCCCCCCCCAAGCTCTTGCATACATTTCCAACCAAGATCTGATGCAATTGTTGATCTTGATCAGTGTTTGCTTATTATAGGATGTAGCAAAAATGTTATGGATAGTATTCATAAATGGGCATAATTCCAATGCTGGTTACTACTTTAATGTATGCTAGTGAGTGACATAGAAACCTACCAAAGATGTGTGTTGGAAGCTCACTGGTTTGTCAATTCATGAGCAGTTTTGCTAAGTTGAGCCATAATATTTGAATGCTGAAAGGCTCTTTTCCTCACTTGCAGGGGTCCTGTTCACAGTGTAATGACTCCTGGCCCAACAGACATTTAAATTAAAGTGTTATTTGCATTGTCAGCATTGAACTTATTAGGATGTCGCTACCACTTTCTCAAGTCTTGACAGTCTTGCTAGGCAGGCGGCCACCCTCTAATTCACAGCCATTTGACAACCTCTATGATTAGTTTTAAACCAATGTGAGGCTGTTACTAAATCCAAAGCTCATTGCTTGGAAGGTCTACTAACCACAAGGCAAGTGTTGGCATGAGAAAAGCAGGTTTAACTAGCTGCTAGCAGCCCCAAAAGATGGCAGATTTAGATCTCCAAGAACCAGCTGACCCTGAGGCTGGGGTTCAGGGCTTATGATTGTAATGGGTCAGTAGAGGAGAAAGGGGTCTATCCCTTAGTCATTTAATTGATACAAAAGGTCCAGGGGCCGGGTGGTCTTGCACTTGGTTGAGTACACATGTTAGTTATCATGCACAAAGACCCAGGTTCAAGCCCCTATTCCCCTACCTTGGGGGGGAAGCTTCATGAATAGTGAAGCAGTGCTGCAGATGCCTTTCTCTCTCTCTCTCCCTATATCCCCCTTATTTCTCAATTTATCTCTTTCCTACCAATAAAATTAAATAATAATAATAATCATTAAAAGAAAAATAAATGGCCACCAGGAGCTGTGAATTCATCGTGCAGGCACCAAACTACAGTAATAACCCTGGTGGTGAGAAAAAAAGGAGGGGGGGGGGAAGGAAGGAAGGTCTTCAGGAGACTGTTCATCTGGCTGGAAGAGGTCTTGTCATAAAGATGTTTGTCTGACTGGAAGGGGTCCAGTCCTGAGGAATGAACTACCTTGTGTTCTGTAGAACTTTGAGAGCGACTCATTGAGCAATGCCTTCTCCCTGAGGTCTGCACAACAGGTTCAATTACAACTGGAGGTCCGTAGTACCAGTGAAAGCCATCAGTGAAAGCACTTGCAAGGTGCTTGGGGAGAGTCATGCATCAGCATGCCATTTCATACTGTTTCCAGCCCAGTAGATGTCTGTTATCTCAAGAGCAGAAATGATAATGGAACGTGGTGTTGCGTGGTTTAATGTAATCAGGAAGGCATGCATTTTGAGGCTGTGTATTCCTTTTCTTTTCATGGGATTTATAGAACTGTACATTTGTCAAATTTAGTTTTCAAAACATGACTTTATTTTAAATTTTTATTTATAAAATGGAAATACTGACACAACTATAGGGTAAGAGGGGTACAATTTCACACAGTTCCCACCACCAGAACTCCCAACTCCCTCCCTTGATAGCTTCCCTATTCTTTATCCCTCTGGGAGTGTGGAACCAGGATCATTATGGGATGCAGAAGGTGGAAGGTCTGGCTTCTGTAACTGCTTCCCTGCTGAACATGGGTGTTGGCAGGTCGATTCATACTCCCACACATGGCTGTGTTTTATAGCCGTGTTGCATGGTTTCTTAGAAGTACATACATTGGGAGTTGGGCGGTAGCACAGCAGGTTAAGTACATGTGGCACAAAGCGCAAGGACCTGTGCAAGGATCCGGGTTCAAGCCCCCCCACCACCCATGCAGGGGGGTTGCTTCACAAGTGGTGAAGCAGGTTTGCAGGTGTCTCTCTTTCTCTCCTCCTCTGTGTCTTCCCCTCCTCTCTTCATTTCTCTCTGTCCTATCCAACAACAATGACATCAATAACAACAACAATAATAACTATGACAATAACACAACAAGGGCAACAAAAGGGAATAAATAAATTTAAAAAAATACATACATTGATTCTTGCTAGCTTGTACAAGCTGCCCTTTCCCTCTAAAAGCCCCAGAGAAGTCACTGGGGTGGGTGGAATGTATCAGTGTGTCGGCTATAGTCCATAACATTGTGTTATTGCAGGTTTGAAAAGGTGGGCCTTGAATTGCTAGCTTTTGGGTTATTTTCAGAAGAAATTACAGTTGTATCATTCTGTATCATAAACTCCATGGACACATGTAACTGGAGTTCTTGTGGTGATAAAAATTTTACAATATATACAAATACCGAGTCATTATACTTTATACTTAAAACTGGTGTGACCTCCCATGCCGAGTGTACTTCAAGGAAAGCCATGCCACCAGACACCAGTGAGCCCAAGGAGACAGAAGATGTCTGCCCCATTGATGCATCTGGGCCCGAGGAGACAGAGGGAGTAGCCTAGAGTGTCTCAGAACTTCACTTGTTTTAGTTTTGGTTTTACTACATGTCTTTGATCTTGGCAGTGTGCTTAAACTCTTTTCATTTTTAGTCAATGTTGAATTTCTGCTTTTTTTTTTAAATAACATTTAAAAATATTTATTTTCCCTTTTGTTTTATTGTTGTAGTTTTTATTGTTCTTGACTTCATGCTTTTTAAAGATACATACATTAAAATACCACCAGTTCAGTCTAATTGGAGACCTACCCAGTCCCAATGAATGAAAAATTCCAACTATATCTTGATTAACTATGGATTTATTATTGTATATATAATTGCTTGAATTAATTATTGAAGACTTCTAAGTAGAGATTCTGTAAGTGTTGGTTTAGTTACTAATAAAAAGCTGTCATAATTAGCAGCATCTACGTGCATGTAGATAATTAGCCTGCTAAATCTTTAGACGTATTAAGTTCTCTTAATTAGAGTGGTGAATTGTGTTATTGTTCTTAATTATTCACTTTTCCTTCCAGCAGGCCCACCTGCTGGGTTGGTTTCTGGTGCCTTTACCATGGAAGTCAGGCTCTGGTTATATAATGTGCTTTCATTGATACGGTGGGAATTCGAGTGCTCTGTCTCTCACATCTGCAGAAGCTGGAAGCATATCCTATGGTTTGGCTGTGACTCCCTGTCTACGCCTGCCCCACCCACATCACCATATTAGCATGTCTAGTTTGGGTGGCTACTTCAACCTCTGCCTCTGACTTTGAATATTAATCATACTTGAAGCAGAACTGGTGGCCCACCCTACAGTGTGAAAGGAATTTTGTTTTGCTACCGAGTGATATTTGAAGTTGTTTGTCATAATAACATGCTTTAGAGGAGGAGAAAAAAAAAGTATTACTAGTAGTCTCAGAAAACTTTAATTTTGAGCCTGTTCCTTTTTTTATTAATTTATTTATAAAATAAAAATAGCAACAAGACCACAGGACAAGAGGGGTACTGTTCCACATAGTTCCCACCACCAGAGTTCCACATCCCATGCCCTTCCTTGAAGGCTTTCCTATTCTTTATCCTTTTGGGAGCATGGACCCAGGATCATTATGGGGTGTAGAAGGTGGGAAGTCTGGCTTCTGTGATTGCTTCTCTGCTGAACATGGATGTTGGTAGATCGATCTATATTCCTCTTTCCTTAGTGGGGCAGAGCTCTGGAAAGGTGGGGGTTTAGGGTATATTTGTGAGGTCTCCAGCTCCCACTGATTCTGTGCACGGAGAAACTAAGATGGAACTTTCAGAAAGCAAACTGGCGTCTGTTCAGTGATCTTACCAACAAATCTATTCCTGCAATTCCAATTAACTCTATCCCCTCTGAAGATTCCTACAGGCGCTTCCGCCAAGCCATCTTCAAAGCAGCTTCCCAAGCCATTCCTCGTGGGAGACGTGCTAACTATACGCCTTGTCTTGATGCTGAATGCGAGCAACTACTAAAGCAGTATGATGAGTCGGGCGACCCAGATGTCGCCGACCATCTCATTGCCTCCCTGGATGCAGCACACCAAGCCCGCTGGCAACAACTCACGGAAAGTCTGAACTTCACCCACTCAAGTAGGAAGGCCTGGAAGCTTCTTCATAGTCTGGGTGCCGGTAGCCAACCCTCTCCCGTCTCGCATCCTCCTGTATCTCCAAACTCAGTGGCCAGTCACCTAACTCAAGTTGGTCGTGCTAAGATCGACCCAGTCTGGAAAAGAGAAATTTCCCATGAGTGGTCATCCCACTTCCGTTTATCTTGTCCATCTCCAAAACTCTCTCCCTTTACACTGTCTGAACTGGAAGACGCTTTGAAGAGGGTTAAACTGGAAATGGCTGCTGGCTATGATAACATCACCCCAGAACTCATTCTTAACTTGGGCCCCATGGCAAAGAAGTGGCTCACTACATTCCTGTCCCACATCTTGGAATCTGAATCTATGCCCAAAATTTGGCATCGCGCGAAGATAATAGCAGTCTTGAAACAAAAGAAAGACCCAACACTGGCCATAGCTATAGACCAATTTCTCTCCTCTCCGTGTGTTACAAACTCCTTGAGAGGCTGCTTCTGTCATGAATTTCTCCTCTTACAGAGAAATTCCTATCACCCGTCCAAGCTGGTTTCCGCCCAGGAAGATCTACCAGCGAACAAGTCCTGGCCCTCTCAACTTACATTGAAAATGGATTCCAGAAGAATTTAAAGACAGGTGCTGTCTTTGTTGATCTCACAGCAGCCTATGACACGGTCTGGCATCGTGGTCTCTTAGTCAAGATCTCAAGATGCCTGCCTCCATGGGTGGCCAACACTATATATCGTTTCTTCTCCAAAAGAGAAGATTCCGGGTGCATCTGGGTGACAAGTCTAGCAGATGGAGACTTGTCTCAAGTGGCCTCCCCCAGGGCTCTGTTCTGGCTCCTACGCTATTTAATATTTACATCAATGACCTCAGGCATCCAAGTTCGACATCCTTGAGGAAACACTCACGAAAGACATGTCTCTGATATCTGATTACTGCAAAAAAAATGGCGACTAATCCCTAGCACTGCAAAAACGGTATCATCTGTTTTCCACCTACACCATGCCTCGGCCTCGCGTGAGCTTAATGTACAGCTTGACGATACGAGAATCCGGCATGAAGCCCAGCCAGTCTATCTTGGCGTTACTCTCAATCGCACTCTGTCATTTCACGAACATCTCATAAAAACTGCAGCAAAGGTGGGTGCAAGGAATAACATCATTGCAAGACTGGCCAGCTCCTCAGGGGCGTGAGCGCTTCCACACTACGATCATCATCTCTGGTATTATGCTATTCCACTGCAGAATACTGTGCCCCAGTATGGTTCCGTAGCCCCCATGTCCACTTGGTCGATTCCAAATTATACTCCTCCATGAGGATAATTTCTGGAACCATCCATTCCACCCCGGTTCCATGGCTGCCAGTTCTTAGCAACATCGCCCCGCCAGATATTCGTCAGGATGCGGCATCATCTAAGTTCATTTCCCACGTCTACGCTCGACCGGACCTGCCAATATATGCGGATATCTTCGCCCACCCTGTCCAATGCTTGACATCTCGTCATCCAATCTGGTCTCCTACGCCTACACTGAACTTCTCTGTTCCAGACTCTTGGAAACAGAGTTGGCAGTCAGCTGAGGTAAAGAACAAACACCTCATCACAGACCCCTGCAAGCGTCAACCCGGCTTTGACCTAGCACGTTATATTTGGGCCCTCCTCAATCGCTATCGAACAGGCCATGGCCGGTGCGCCGCTATGTTCCATCGCTGGGGAGCCAAAGACGACCCGAACTGCCCCTGCGGCTACAGACAGACTATGACCCACATAGTCAACGACTGCCACCTCTCCAGATTCAAAGGAGGTCTCGAAACTTTCCATCAGGCTCAACCTGACACTGTTGACTGGCTACGGAAGAAGGGCAAACGCTAGAAGAAGAAGTGAGGTCCTCTGTCTGGGGAAGTCAGGTTGGCATCATGGTAGCATCTGTAGCTTGGTGACTGAAAAGCATTAAGAGATAAAGCAGAACAAATTGTTTAATAGTCATTAACCTAAAGGCAAGAATATAGGAGATGAGTTTTGTGATCTCCATTTTGGAAAAAGTTAGTAGGTCTATTTTAGCTATATGCCAGGGGGTCCATGAATTTATATCATATCCAGTTTAAAACAAAATTATGTCACCACAGATTCTTCATCCTTGGAGTTTGTTACTTCACAGAGAGTAACTAAATTGGGAATAATATTCTTTGTAGAAAGAAGTATTATCAGGAGTGGGTGGTGGCTCATCTAGTAGAACATATATGTCTCCATGCTCAAGAACTTAGATTCAAGGCCGCGGTCCCCACTTCTAGAGAGGGACGCTTCATGAGCAGTGAAGTAGTGTTGCAGGTGTCTCTCTCCCTATCTCCCTCTTCCCTACCATGCGAAAGAAATTTTCTTTTTCTTTTTTTTTTGCAGCCCCCAACACTGATTTTTTTAAAAAAATATTATTTTATATATATATTTAACACACCATTTTTTCACATTTGACAATAAATACAATAGTTTGTACACAACATTTCTCAGTTTTCCTCATAATATTTTTTCAATTTCTCTGTCTCAGTTCTCAATTTCTCTGCCTCTATTCAGTAATGAAAATATTTATTGAATGATTAAATAAAAGTTGTGTCTCATTAAAAAAAGAACCATTATCAAGTCCCACCCCCCCCTTTTGGGTTTTTATTCATAAAGGCTGATCACCTGACTTTAGGAGTCAGGTTCAATTAATTTATTATCTTCTCAGAAATTATATGTCAAGCCTTCAAGTTGAAGGCTATTTGTTACCAAGCAGTAAATAACTATTTCATAATGCAACATTTCTGTGTACCCTCTGTGCCTATTTGGGAGCAATGGGAGTCCTCCTCAACTTTGATCTACTCACTCAACCTTTATCCTGGAGAGTTCTAAAATAAACAATCCATTTATCTATTTATTTATGGAAAAGAAAAGCTCTGCTTTGAGTCTCTTGGGAGTTTTCCCAGTCCCAGTGCTGCTGGAAGTATTCCCTTGCTCCAGACACCATGAACCTATATTTAAAGTTACTATTGCCTAAGGTAGGCAGGTAAGCAATGCATTTCTATTTTCTTTTTTCTTTTCTTTTCTTTCCTGTTCTTATCTTTTCTTTTCTTGTTCTTCTTCCTCTCCTCCTCCTTTTTTAATAAGGGGGTTTCCTTTACTTGTGTCTTGCTCCACGATGTGTTTTCATTTATTCAGGAACATGCACAGTGGGTAGAGCAGAATCCTTCTAACATCTAAAAGCTGTGTCCTTCAGCATGTTGGAGATACTCACACTGTGGTTTTTAAAAAAATTTTTTAAATAATTTATTTATTCCCTTTTGTTGCCCTTGTTTTTATTGTTGTCATTATTATTGATGTTGTTGGATAGGACAGAGAGAAATGGAGAGAGGAGGGGAAGACAGGGAAAGAGAAAGACAGACACCTGCAGACCTGCTTCACTGCCTGTGAAGCAACTCCCCTGCAGGTGGGGAGCCGGGTGCTCGAACCGGGATCCTTATGCTGGTTCTTGTGCTTTGTGCCACATGTACTTAATCCACTGCGCTACCTCTTGACTGCCACTCACACTGTGTTTAAGAAGCCATTGATCTGGTGGGCTGGGAAGTGGAGCAGTAGATAAGGCACTGGACTCTCAAACAAGAAGCCACTGGCAATTCTGCATTTCTTTAGTTCAGCCCCTTAAGTCAATGGAATGATTAGCATATAACCTTCAGAGACCAGCTTCTCTCACTCAGTATGATGTCTGTGTTGTGTTTTAGTGGTTTATTTCTTCTTATTTATAGGCAGTAAGTCTGCTACTGTTCTCTTACCCATTTACCAACTGAAGGACACGCAGATGCTTCCTTTCAGGTGTAGATGAATAGAGCCACTATAAACATCTGTGGGCAGGTTTACTTGTGTGAACAGAGCTTTCATTCCTCCAGGGCAAATTCAGTAGTGGGGGGAAAAAATAAGCATTTCTAGGAAAAATTAAAACTGCCCCATTAGAGTTGCCTTACCACTTTTCCTTCTAACCAGCAGTGCAGAAGATTTCTGCTTGTTCTGGTCTTTCCCATATGTGACTTTATTTGCTTGCTTATATTTTTTTTTAACCTCCAGGGTTATTGCTGGGGCTCGGTGCCTGCACTACGAATCCACTGCTCCTGGAGGCCATCCTTTCCTGCTTTGTTGCCCTTGTTATCATCATTGTGGTTATCATTGCTGTTGCTGTCGTTGTTGGATAGGAGAGAGAGAAATCGAGAGAGGAGGGGAGACTGAGAGGGGGGTAGAAAAATAGACACCTGCAGACCTGCTTCACTGCCCGTGAAGCAACCCTCCTGCAGGTGGGGAGCCAGGAGCTTGAACCGGGATCCTCCTGCCAGTCCTTGTACTTTGTGCCATGTGCACTTAACCCGCTGCGCTACGGCCCAACCCCCACCTATTTGTTTTAAGTTAGAGGGTGAGAGACACAGAGAGAGAAGGAGTGACATCACAGCACTGCTCCCCCACTCATGAAGTTTCTTCTGTGCCAGTGCTCCCATGTGGTCACTGGGGACTTGAACCTGATCCTCACACATGATTAAGTGTCCTGTACTGGGTGAGTTCTAAGCCTTCCATGTACATTTTTTTTTTTCCTTTTATTTGGTCTGCCACCTGTACATCTTTTCCTGATGGAGGGGCTCTTCATATCTTTTGACCATTTTAAGTTGGATCAATTATTTCTTCCTTACTTATGAGTTTCCAGAGTTGTTTTCATTTTTGGAAGCTCTGACACTGATACAATGCAGATAATGGACTAGTGTTGGGCAGTATGCCAGCTCCCCCCTGCTTAATGCTGTGGTCTATTTACATAATCACTATTTTACCTGAGAACCGCCCTGCCTGCAGGGCACTGGTTTAATCTCACTGGTTTGAACTCTCTTTTTGCTCCGCCCCCTCTTCTAGTAACACCCTGTTTTCCACCACTAGTTTGCACTCTCTTTTTGCTCCACCCTCTCTATGTCACTTCCTGTTTTTACAGCCTATCACTTCCTTCCTGGAGAGTATAAATGCAGGTGAATAAAGCCAGCATGGCATTGCATTGCATTGCATCCCAGCTCAGCCATGAGTCCCTGGTCGTCTGTCTCCCGTCCGCGAAGCTAGCCCAGCATCTGGCACCTGAACAGGGACCCACAGACTAGGTTAAAAAATATATATATATATATATATATGTGTAGAAAAAGAAAAGGACGAAGTCAATGATTACTGTCTATGCCGCTCTGCACATGTCCCGTAGATGGTTCAGTGAGCGCCCATTACTGTTTTGAATGAAGGTTAATGCTTATTTCTTTTCTCTTCCTGTCTGCTTGAATAGGACGTGATTGACTGGACTTTCTGGGGTTTGTAAGCTATTGCTTAATGATAGCTTATTCACTTGATTTCTCTCCACAACTTGGGAAGGTAATTATTTAAATTGTGGGACTCAGAGACAACAGGACTTACCTAGACTCCTAGAGCTGGGACTTGAAACCAGCAATGTGACCTCCCCTGTCACCATCTCTTTTTGTTTTGTGTTCTCTGAATAGCTTGAGAGTGAACTATATCACTTCATCCTGAGTGCTGTCTTTCTGAGCATGGCTTGGGAAGGAGTTAAGACCTGTGAGCAGAGTATTCATTAGTCAGCTACTCCAGCTCCATTGGTAGGTTCTATATTATGGGTGATGGTTTAAGATTCTTGGTTGTTTTTGGAAGGGGGGGCCCACATCTTAATCTCCATTGCTCACCCCACAACCATGTGTTCTTCAGTCTCACTTTAGCCATGTGCTGGTTAATGAGTATTTCCTCTTTCACAATGAAACATTTCTCATGTGTTTTTTTTCTCCACAGAAAACATCACAATCATTTCATTTTTTAGCATAGATAAAAAGTTTAATATGTATATATATATATAACTGGCTATGGTTTAAAAATAAAATATCGCTGAAATAGCAACACTGTTTAATAAATTGGGACATTATTCCAAGCTTGGATGTGAATTACACAGAATGACTTGAGGAAAATCATATTTTCCAAACCTAGCAGATGTTATTCTGTCTTCCAAATCCATTTCCACTTTTTTTTTAAAACTCCTCTGACTACAAATTTCCCCAACTGGTATTTATGGCTTTTGGAAAGTCATTTAGCTGTTTCCAAGGACAGAGATGATATTAAAACCTTTGCACCGTGGTGTACAAATGGCTGAGTAGGAGAGCATTTCCATAGCCGATCCCTGGCTGGGTTAACCATCCATTCTTCACCAATCAAGCACAAGTATTTTCCCCTGTCTCTCACTGGGGAGTTATGGAATTACAGGGGAGTCTTTGCACATGATTAGACCATGAAATTTGAAGGCGTGCTAAACATACTTGGACTCAGGGAAGCTTTTCATCAGATTTATTAGTCAAGAGAGAAAAGCTTATTTGAAGGTTTCCAGTGGCCTTGTAGGTTACTTCTGTCTATCTGCTAGAGAGGAAAATAATTGAATTATTGATGCTTTTTGGCCTGCACAGGCAGCTGCTTTTTTCATTTATATTGTGCAGACTTCACGTATGGCAGTGTGACTCAGGACCAAAGATATATTAGTTACATTCCAGTGCCAGTGCTTTAATTCCTTCCAAGGACAGTGGTGGGAACTGACTTTTCCTGCTGCCGACATTCATCTGGGTATGATTAAGTTCTGACTGTTTGGAAATTGCCCTTTCTATGATTGCTTCAGATATGTAAATCAATCCAGGCCTTGGCTGAGCAGGTAGAGTGTAGGACTTGTATGCATGAGGTCCCAAGTTCAGTTCCCAGCACTGACTGTCCCAAAGTGATGCCGTGGTTCTCTCTCTCTCTTGTTCCTTTTTCTCTGATATTATGGTGTCGCTCTGTTTCTCATTGTCCTCTTCCTTCCTTCTTTGTCCAATAAATGATGGAAAATTATCCTAAAAGTGCTAAAGCTACACATGTGTAAGGCCCTGGGAAAGGGTAGGGAGAACTGTAAACCAACCTGCCTTTAAAATATATTTCATGGGGGGGGGCGTGGCACACTGGGTTAAGTGCACATAGTACTAAGCCCAAGGACCTGTACAAGGATCCTGGTTCAAGCCCCGGGCTCCCCATCTGCAGGAGGGTAGCTTCACAAGTGGTGAAGCAGGTCTGAAGGTGTCTATTTTTTCTCTCTCCCTCTCTATCTTTCCCTCCCCCCTCCCAATTTCTCTCTGTACTATCAAAAAAAAAGAAAAGAAAGAAAGAAAATAGAAAAAATGCCCACAGAAGCAGTGGATTTGTAGGGCAGGCACTGAACTCCAGCAGTAACCCTAAAGGCAAATATATATATTTTATAGAGATAGAAATTGAGAGGAAAGGGAGAGCTAGATAGACAGACCTACAGCACCATTTCACCAAGATGAGGTGAATAAGATGACTTTATGTTTCTTAATAGTTGAGTAATATATATATATATATCTACATCTATATCTGTCTATATCTATCTATCTATCTATCTATCTATATATATATCACAACTTTCTTAGCCACTCATCTATTGTTGGATACCTAGGTTGCTTACAGGTTTGAGATATTACAAATTGTATTGCTATGAACATGGGTGTACACAGACCTCTTTGGATGAGTGTTTTTAATCACCTCAAAGATAACCAGCTGATTTCAACCCTGAGCCCAGGTGTAGCAGTGCCGCACACTAGTCCAGAGGGGAGAGCTGCCCATCAGAGTGTCTCCTTTAGAGAAAGTATTAGTGTGTCTGAATGCTAACAAATGGTTCCCCATCCTCCTTTTAGGACTTAAAATGCCTTAGAGGCTTCATATTCTTTTTTAAAACATTTTCATGTGTCTCCAAGGAATGACAGGATTCTTAGACCCAGTTTTCAATTTACTTTTTTAGAGAGAGATGAGAGGGAGGGGAGTCTGAGAGGAGAGAGACACCACAGCACCATGCCACCAACCATGGAGCTCCCATGTGCTACCCGTAGTTATCCCATGCAGTGCTGGCTCTCGAATCCAGGGCTTCACTTAACGGTAGTGTATGCCCTACCAGGAGCGCCATCTCCTCACCTGGGTTTCATGTTGTTGTACAAAAGGCAACCTGACCAGATGTTGCCAGTTTTGAGAAATATATGGACAGGGATCATTCAGTATTTTTTTAAATTCACTTTATTGGGGGAAATAACAATTTGCAATATGCTGGTTGGAACATGAGTACTGTTTTTTACACCCCTGTGATATGTGCCTGAATCTCTCAGTCTCTTCCACTCCAACCCCTTCCCACCACCCACCTACTCCTCCCTCAGAGTCCTGGGCTCTGCTGTGATTAGACCATAGCTGGTTTAAGTTTCTCCTTTCTTTCTGTGTTTCTTTTTTCTTTTTTTAAAAATTTTTTAATGTTTATTTATTTTCCCTTTTTGTTGCCTTTGTTTTTTATTGTTGCTGTAGTTATTATTGTTTCTATTGATGTCATTGTAGTTGGATAAGACAGAGAGAAATGGAGAGAGGAGAGGAAGACAGAGAGGGGGCAAGAAAAACAGACACCTGCAGACCTGCTTCACTGCCTGTGAAGAGATGCCCCTGAAGGTGGGGAGCCAGGGGCTGGAACCAGTATCCTTATGCCGGTCCTTGCACTTTGCGCCATGTGCGCTTAACTTGCTGCGCTACTGCCTGACTCCCTCTTTCAGTGTTTCTTAAGTACACCTGTGAGTGAGGCCATCTGGTATCCATCCTCCTTTTAGGGCTGATCTCACTATCTGCTTCTGGAAAGTCTGTTGTAGTTGTTGTTACCTTGGATTAGGTCAGCTTTGACTTGTGCTGTGAACCGAGGTTTGATTGACAATGTTAACAGAGATTAGTATTCAGAGTGACTTTGGCTGTCACAGGGATGCTCCAGGTATGGACTAGGATGCTGCAGAGAGGGCTCTTACACCTGTAGGCCATACTTTCCTGTTCCCACTGGGACTGTGCTTCCAGTGAAGATAGACCCTGGGGCTGGACACACAGCTCAGGGTTAGCATATAGGGCATGCATGCTTGAGGGGCCCTGTTCTACATTCTACAAACAAATAAAATAGACTTTAAACCTTTTTTCAGCATATATAAACTCAGGCATATCTATATGCAGTGTTTGGGCCTCATCCTGTGTGATTCCTTGACTTCTGGAATGATTTTTGGTGTGTGTGTGTGTGTGTGTGTGTGTGTGTGTGTGTGTGTGTTTGTGTGTGTGTGTGTGTGTAGAGAGAGAGGGAGAGAGAGAGAGAGAGAGACAGAGAGGGAGAGACACCAATGCATTGCTCCACCATCTGTGAACCTTGCCCCCCATGCCAGAGTTCCCTCAGGTGGTATTGACATTCAAACCCAAGTGAGCTATGTCTTGGCCCTGTAATTTTTCTGGAAGCAACTCTGCTGTCACCATCCACCTTGGGTTTTAGCCACCATTTCCCACAGTGAACTGATAGTCTCATCAACACAGTGACACAGAAGGGACTTAGACTCCCTCAATCAAGAAAATTCAATAAATGGTCATACAGGTTTTTCATATTCCAGACCCGGTGTGCCTCCTTCATCCTTCGCCCCATTTTTCTCACTGCTTTACACCTGTTCTTTCTGGGGAAAAAACAAGATTGCATGAAGACAAGATTTGATTTCTTCACTTGGCTTTAAGAAACTTCATTTAAGAATGAAAGTTTAATCAGCTTTGCTCTTTATGAGAAAAATTCCAATAATGACAGTGGTGAGTTTCTATAGTTACACACTGTGTTTTCTGCACTTAATGGCAGCAAAGCTCTTCAGCAAGAAGGCACATAAGCGGATTTTATTAATATCCATATAATATTCCTTCACAATAAAACACATTAAAATTTAATCAACTAGTTAGCAAATAAGTGCCCCTAATGCTGGTTCCTCATGGTGTTCATATTTGAATTTCCACACTACTACTTCTTTCTTTGCTTAGAGACTAAAAAGAAAACAAAGAACCTTCCTTCAGCATTATGCTAGTGTTCCATTTCACAGCCTAATGCCCTACAGAACATTAGTTCTCATAAATTATAATTAAATAGTTTTTCAAAGTTCTTCTGCATTGTTACCATCCATAATTAATCTGCAACACAAATTTAAACGAGCAGAATAGTAAATAAGTCTTAATTCTCCAGCAACTTGAACATTGTGGCCAAACTTTCTGTATCTCTTTAGAATTGTAGGTCTTTGGCCCATGGAGAGTTTTGTTAATGATTCCATAGAAGCACCTGATGCTTTTGTAACCCCCCCCCCCCCCGGGACAGCGGTTCTCAATCAGAGGCAGTGGGCCCTTCCCCCAGGATAGGTGACTATACTGGGGCATTTGGGGGTGTCACAATTGGAGGATGCTACTGCTATTTAGTGAGAAGGGTCTAAGGATTTGGATAAATTCCTACAAAACACAGGACAATGCCTCCCCAGCCCACCCCCAACAAAATAGTGTATTTGTTTGAGGGGGTGTGTCCCATGGCCCCCAGGGATGCCTGAACCCTCTTCTAGATAGTGTTGTACTATATATATATATATATATATATATATATATATATATATATATATATATATATATATTTGCCAGAGCATTGTTCAACTCAGGCTTATGGTGGTACTGGGGATTGAACCTCAGACCTCAGGGCCTTAGGCATCAAGGTATTTTCCAGAACCATTATCATGTCTCCCCAACCCCATGGCATTGAGCTCTATAAATGTAGATACACCTGTGGTAATGTTATCAACTAGACACAGTAAGAAATTAACATCAAATAGAAGAATGATAATAGCATTATACCGTAATGATAGTGATGAAATATAAATGTGAAACTGTACCTCTGAAAAACTCATGATTTTGTAAATCACTGTTAAATCAGTAATATAAAGAGAAAGGTGACGTGAACTTTATCTCTGTGTTTCCCTCTCACCACCTCTTCTGTCTCTCAAACTATCTTATAGTATGCGGTATTCTGGGACCACAGTGAAAAACTGAACTGGTGGGTGATTTAACCCATGAAAAGCAAAGCCACAGATAAAGAGAAATCCTGTATTTAGTCTAGAGGACCAACAAAGTCACAACTGAGACATTGTCATCTGGACTTTCTCTCTTTAGTTGTTGATTCATAGTTGAGCTATCAAGATATTCTTGAATTGATTTTGGAGCCAAGTAAGACACTGCTAATAGTCTATGAATTTTATTTTATTGTATTCTTCAGGAAGAAAAGCATACAACAAATATATATTCTCCCCCACAGTTTCGTCTCCAGAGATAGATTAGTCTCATTCTCAAGTATAAATCCTCCCTAGGTTCTCTGAGTCAGTCTGTTGAGTAGATCTCAAAGAAGAAAATGCCAGAGTAATTCTACATGCCAGACCTCTCAAGGTTCTCTTGAAGAGACAGAACTAAGAGAAAAAGTATTGTAGCACCATTCTTGGGATAGAAACAGGAGTTTTCAAGATTGAAAAGGTTATTGGGGGGCGTGTTAGATGGCATAATGGTTCTGCAAATAACTCTCATGCCTGAGGCTCTGAAGTCCCAGGTTCATTCCCCTGTACCACTATAAGCCAGAGCTGATTAGTGCTATGGTAAAAATTAATTAATTAAAAATATGTGTATATGTATGTTTGGCTAAGTATTATCCACTCTTAGAATACTACAGAGTTCTCATCCTTCTCAAATAAAATGAAGGAACATCTTTTTTTTTCTTCAGTGCTCTTAAAGAGTAAAGTACTGAAAACTGTTCATTTGTTCTCTGCATTATGAAATGCACCTACAATTTTTTTTTGAGTTGTTCTTTTAATTAACTCTGATGAGTTTTGACATAAATGCTGCACAGATGTGAAGTTTTTGAGTCCAGTGTCTGGGGCTAGTGAAGTATCAGTAGCTCACCTGGATAGTGTGCTGCTTTGCCGTGAGTGCCGGATGGCTTTGAAGCTGGCCATACTGCTGCTTTGCCGTGAGTGCTGGCCGGCTTTGAACCTGGCCCACACTGTGCTGCTTTGCCGTGAGTGCCAGCCAGCTTTGAAGCTGCCCACACTGCGTTGAAGGAAGCTTTTGGTGTTGTGGTCTTTTTTCATACTCTTTCTTTGCCTCTCTGTCACTATCTTAAAACAGAAACCACCAATAAAACCAACTCTGTAGAATGTAAGCTTGATGGAAGCAGGGACCTTGACTGTCTTAAAGCCAGCAGCACCTGGGACAACTGCATAGGCCTTAGATGGATTTAAGAAATGCTCAGGACAGGAGCACACTCAATCCAGCCTGTTTGTTTTGGGACTGTGCAGTATATGCATCTGTAATTAAGTTAGTGAGCCGTGAGTTTGATCCTAGAGTAAGAAGCAGTTTCAAAGGGCAAGGAGAGTGGGGGAGACAGCATAAAGGTTATGTGAACTCTCATGCCTGAGGCTCCCCAGAGCCCCGGGTTCTATCCCCCCTACCACCATAAGCCAGAGTTGAGAAGAGCTCTGGCAAAAAGGAAACAAAAACAAAAACAAAAAAATAAAC
The DNA here is from genome assembly GCF_950295315.1 of Erinaceus europaeus. Taxonomy (NCBI): domain Eukaryota; kingdom Metazoa; phylum Chordata; class Mammalia; order Eulipotyphla; family Erinaceidae; genus Erinaceus; species Erinaceus europaeus. The sequence goes on along the minus strand of NC_080164.1, from coordinate 29,302,028 downwards.
AAAAGACAAAGGGTTGGGGTAGATGGCATAGTAGATATGCAAAAAGACATTCATGCCTGAGGCTTTGAGGTCCCAGGTTCAGCCTCCATACCACCACAAACTAGAGCTGAGCCGTGCTGTAGAATCAGTCTAGAATAAACATATTCAGGCAGTGGCTCAGCTAAGGTTTTATTTATTTATTTATTTATTTCATCTGAGAACATCTTTATTTACTCTTCATTCCTTAAGATTTTTTCTTTGATTCTCTCTTTTTTAAAGATTTTATTTATTTATGAGAAAGACAGAAGGAGAGAGAAAGAATCAGACATCACTCTGGCACATGTGCTACCAGGGATTGAACTTATGGCCTCATGCTTGAGAGTCCAAAGCTTTATCACTGTGCCACCTCCCAGACCACTTTTTTGATTCTTTTTATTTTATTTTTATTTATAAAATGGAAATATTAGAAAGACCATAGGATAAGAGGGGTACAATTCCATGCAATTTCCACCACCAGAACTCCATATCCTATCCCCTCTCTTGAAAGCTTTCCTATTCTTTATCCCTCTGGGAGTATAGACCCAGGATCATTATGGGGTGCAGAAGGTGGAAGGTCTAGCTTCTATAGTTGTTTCTTCTCTGAACATGGTCGATCCATACTCCCAGCCTGGCTCTCTCTTTCCCTGGTGGGGCAGGGCTTTGGGGAGGCATGGGCTCCAGGACACATTGGTGGGGTCGACTGCCCAGGGAAATCAGGTTGGCATCATGGAATCATCGGAACCTGGTGGCTGAACAAGAGTTAAGGTATAAAGCAGAACAAATTGTTGACTAATCATGAACCTAAAGGCAAGAATATTGCAGATGAAGATTTGGGGGTCTCCATTTTGGAAAAAGCTAGTAGGTCTATTTTAGGTATATTCCAAGGGGCCCATGATTTTACTAGTTTTTGCCTGAGCCTGACAGCTAACATGCAGTTGGACCCAAGGTATTGTCTGGGGAAATGGTGTCATAATTGGAAAATTTTAAATGTATATGGCTCAGATTGCTCTCGTCCAGATTCTTGCTGTTCTTCTGTTCTCTGCCCAGGAATCACTTGCGGGCTGTTGACCACAGACGTCTACACAGTGACAGCCAGCTGCTCAGCGTGGCTTCTTGTGTCACCACTACTGTTCCTCGACCTTGGACTGACAGCTGTCCCTTCTCCACATTCACTAACAGGATCTTGCCTCTCACCCTGGCTACCAACCCTTCATTCCTTCACTGCTTTCCATCCTTCCTTGTTTTCATGTAGTCCTTCAACTCCTCTTCATGTTATTGTGTATTCACTTTCATCAGGAACTTAATGAATTTCTTTTCCCTTTCTGCCTAAAGAAATTGTGACCCAGAGCAGTAGATCCTTTATCAGGCAGCAGTGAGAGGCTGCCAGTTCTTAGCAACATTGCCCCGCCAGATATTCCTCAGGATGCGGCATCATCTAAGTTCATTTCCCACGTCTACGCTCGACCGGACCTGCCAATATACGCGGATATCTTCGCCCACCCTGTCCAACGCTTGACGTCTCGTCACCCAATCTGGTCCCCTACGCCTACACTGAACTTCTCTGTTCCAGTCTCTTGGAAACAAAGTTGGCAGTCAGCTGAGGTAAAGAACAAACACCTCATCACAGACCCCTGCAAGCGTCAACCCGGCTTTGACCTAGCACGTTATGATCGGGCCCTCCTCAATCGCTATCGAACAGGCCATGGCCGGTGCGCCACTATGTTCCATCGCTGGGGAGCCAGAGACGACCCGAACTGCCCCTGCGGCTACAGACAGACTATGACCCACATAGTCAACGACTGCCACCTCTCCAGATTCAAAGGAGGTCTCGAAACTTTCCATCAGGCTCAACCTGACACTGTTGACTGGCTACGGAAGAAGGGCAAACGCTAGAAGAAGAAGTGAGAGGATAGTGTCTTCCCACCTGGGTTGGAGCCCCACAGGGGAAACTGCCAGCCCAGCCCTCTAACTTTCTGTGTGAAGACCCCATTTTGGCCTCAAACTTTACTTGCCTTCTGTAAAACTCACTGTCATGTTCCTTTCCCAATCTAATGTTCTACCTTTAATTTTTGTTTAAGCAAATTGGTTTTCCATCCCACAAATTGGAATCAAGTATTTGTTTATGCACAGTTCTCTCTTTCTCAGCAAGATTGCAATTTAGATCATGAGTAAATGAACAGTTTTTTTTCATTGACACATGCTTAGTTTTGAATGTTGCTTCCTGACATACATGATTAGCAGCTCACCATTCAAAGCTTAAATAAAAACAACAACACCAGTTGCTAGTGCAAAGGTCCCTTGGCTACTGAATCTTTATGTTCTGGCAGGAAGATTAGATAAAAGTCAATTTTCTATGAAGCTACTTTAAAAAAGAAAATGAAATACTGGGGCTGAAACATGGGCCCTGCAAATCTGTCCTGCTACTGAGCCACCCACATCCCTGGCTCAGATTATGTTTTTTTAATCCTGTGAGAAAGGAGATAGAAGAGAGGAGAAAGGGAGAGACAAAACATTTATTTCTTCACTATCCATAGAGCTCCCTCCAGTGCTGTCCATGGTGCTCCCATGTGGTAGCGGGGTTTGAAACTAGATTCTCACTAAGGCCTCCCTCTCAGCCCCTGAGTCAACGAGGGCAAACTATTGTCAATAATAATACTGACACCTGTCCAGGACAGTTGCCCATTACTTTAAAAAAAATTTTATTTTCCCTTTTGTTGCCCTTGTTTATCGTCATCGTTGTTATTTATTGTCGTTGTTATTGCTGTCGTTGTTGTTGAATAGAACAGAGAGAAATCAAGGGAGGAGGGGAAGACAGAGAGGGGGAGAGAAAGATAGACACTAGCAGACCTGCTTCACCGCCTGTGAAGGGAACCCCCTGAAGGTGGGGAGCTGGGGGCTCGAACCAGTATCCTTATGATGATCCTTGCACTTTGCACCATACGTGCTTAACCCGCTGCACCACTGCCTGGCTTCCGCCCATTACTTTTTGAACTCCAGTCTACTCTGAGGACTATGGACAGAAAAGCGCTTTGCTTCATCCTCTGTGCAGCTTTGGAAAGACAGTTCCAGAAAGACTGCTTGACCGGAATTATACGACCAAGTGTTCAGGTCTGTAGATCCAGTGTCATTCTACTAGATCTCACCACTTGTTCCTTGTCTCAGAGCCTTTGCACATGACCGTTTCTGGTGTGGGGGCACTTTCTGCTCTCTACCAGCTTCACTCCCCTCTCACTAGCCAGCTGCCTTCAATTTTTTATCTCAATCCCAGAGGCTTCACTAAAGCCTTCATTACACCCCATGTTAACCCAGATAGTTATAGAAGTCTACATTTCTTTCTTTCTCTCTCTCTTTTTTTTTTAATCTTTTTTTTTTTTTAATTATTTTTACCAGAGCACTGCTCAGCTCTGGTTTATGGTGGTGCAGGGGATTGAACCTGGGACTCTGGAACCTCAGGCATGAGAATCTCTTTGCATAACCATTATGCTGTCTATCCCCGCCCTCAGTCTGCATTTCTTTACAAAGCCTGGAGCAGTGTTTTAAATCTGTATCTGTGTGATCATCCTTGATATCTTTGTGTTCCCTCAGTCCGCAGGCACTGCTCAGTCACAGTTGATTCTTGTCCTCCATTGTCTCTACGGGAGAAAGGACAAGACTTACATAATAATGGTTTCAAGTTTGTACAGGAACATGATGATTGTATCAGGAGAATGAGCTAACGGAAATCGGTTTTAGAGTGTAGAAGAGGAAAAGACATGAAAAGAAAGTGATGGCAGACATACGAGAGGAATGTTTATGATGGCAGAATTCAGCTCCTCAAATTTCTGAGTCTAAATGGGATTTCCATGAATTACTGCTGGAATTCTCTGAAACCTGAAGATGGTTCCAAACAGCTCTTTCTACTGTTTACTGATATGACTTGACATCCATAAACTTTAGACAAAGGATAATCAGAGAAAGTTTTACGATCCTGTAGTTGCCTGAAGACTGTGACCATAATTACAAAATAATGAGTGCCTTGAGGGTACAGGGCTCTCAATGAGGCATTTTATAGAGCCCAAAGAAGACCCTGTCTTTTTCATTAAGCTGCTCTCTGTGAATGCATTTATGGTTGAAATATTTTATTAAACATCTGCTTCTCTAGAAATGGACACCATCTGCTGGAAGGGGCCGGGCAGAGGGGCTCCAAAGGAGTGAACAACTCTTGATGAACTCTGTTACTTCTGAGTCACAGTGCCCTTGCCATATAGTTTCCAGGTCATTGTTTTTATTTACATCAATACTTAAAAAAAAATAATGTCCAAATTGATGTTACTAGACTTCTTTAGCAGGTGTTTACTGGATGTTTTTGTGCTCAGGACTGGCCTAGGTGCTGGTGGCCAGCAGGACGATGTAAGATTTGGTATCAGGAGACAAGTGGACTAGAATGGCCAGAGCAAAGACTAGACACAGGGCCTGAGGTAGGCTTGAGACTTGGGTGTACTCCGGAGTGAAGACAGCACCAACAGATATATTCTTTGACCCTTCTTCCCTCGTTTTCTCCACCTCTGAAAACCATCTGTCTGTTTTCTGACTGTGAGTTGCTATCATTCTAGCCAAAATTGATCATATAGCCCCTGTCTTCCTCTGTCCGGCATATTTGGAACAATCTATGTGTATGAATCCCTAAGTTTCAATACATTCCCCAGACTTCATGTTTTCACTCACTCTTCATTATAATTTTATGATTTTGGTGAGTTGTTTTGCATGTTGACATATACTTCTTGGCTATTGTTGATGTCATTAATTTGGCTGCTTTTGTCATTACAAGTCTTCTTTCTTGATTTATGAATGACTGAATCATCGTTTTCACTAGTGAAAACGTATTTTTCTTTGGTATGCAACTATTATTTGTTAGTGCCATTTCTTTTTAGTTTAGGAAGCCCCTTTAACATTGATTGCAAGGCTGGTGTAGTAACCACGGTCTCCTTTAGCTTTTGCTTACCTGAAACTCTTCTTCTTCTTCAATCTTGGATATTAATCTTGCTGGGTGATTTTCAAATACATCCGACGACAGTATTATTAGCTGTAGTCAACAAACTGTCCACCACAGTCCAGAGCTGTTTCTTAGTTAGAAGTTTTAATTTTTTCTTCCAAAGCTTTTGGATATGTTATGCCATTCTCTGGTTTCTCCAGGGTCTGTTGGAAAATCCAGTAGCCTTCCTTGATTGCCCTTTTATCTATCAGCTGCTTTTATTTTGCTGTTTTATAAAGCCTCTACCTTTAGCCTTGGCCATTTTCATCATTATGTATCTTGGTATGGCTCTCTTTGGTTTCTTAGATGTCTTGAGGTAGGTTTTATAAAGCTTTCCCAAGGGTCCCTTCTTGGTTAGATCTTCCTTACGTTGGTTAGTGATTTAGATCTTGTCTCCCTTTCCTTTTCCTTCTGGGCACGTGAGTATGGGGATTTGATTCCAAGCTCTGACATAAACACTTAGAATAGGGTTAAGTACAGAATAAAAATACCTCGTGCATGAATAAAAGATAAGGGGTCTAAAAGCAATTGACTATGTTCTGACAATGACAGTTTACTTAGGGAGAGTGAGCAGCCCAGCCTTCCTTTACCATCACTGCCCAGACTCACCTGGAGTGACTTACCTTCTCACAGGCAGCCTCATAATAGTTTCCATTCCCTACCCAGCTGATGTTATGGGGGTTAACCTTCAGCATTCGATCAAATGAGGCTAATTTCCATGGAGCTATTCTACAACATGGTACAGAAAGTCTGAGGATGGAGATTCAGAGGGGAGGAAGATAACTCCTTGAGAACTAAGACTCTATAATCATTGAGATTTCTAAATTTTCCTTTGCTGATGGCCTCCCTATCCCTGCATTTAAATTTTCTTAAAATTTTATTATGATGATAGAGACAGAGAGAAATTGGGTGTGAGAGGGAGGGACGAGAGGGAGAGGGAGAGGGAGAGGGAGAGGGAGAGGGAGAGGGAGAGGGAGAGAGAGAGAGAGAAAGACCTGAAGCCTGCTCTAGTGCTCAGGTGGGGACTGAGGGCTCAAACTTGGGTCCTCAAACCTGGTCACCTGTATGCTTTACTAGTTGCATCACCGCCTGCTCCATAACGTCTTTCTACAAAGGCTTCTAGAGAAACTTTCTCTCTGACCAGTTCTCTCTGGACTAGTGGGGAGTCAGGTTGAGCATATGGTTCTGCAGAGTCCTAGAGACTAACTCCTAGAGGATTATGTAGCTGAAGGGAAATAGTCTTCTGTTACATCTGTTTACCACGGCTCCTCTGTTCAGTAATGACACAAATCACTTACATTACTTTTCCTTTCATAAGGAGAACCTGGGCATTCCTGTATTCTTTTCTGTTAAAGCACACATAGCCAGACACACTTAGCCACATGTTCCAGAAACAAATCCTGTCAAGCTTTTTTTTTTTTTTTTTTTTTTTTTGAGGTCCAACCTAAGTTCTCTGTCTAGATGACTGCATCCAACATCTCCGCGTATCCTAACTACCTTTTGTGAACCCAGAGAGCAGCCTGGATGTCATACAGTCCATTATTGGGAGTGGACTGTAGCACTTACCTACATGCCTGGTATTTCCAACTAGATTAAACCTCCCTACAGCTAAACACCATGTTTAGCTTCTGATTTGTAAAGAGGTGCTCAGTTGATGATTTTTGTATTTTCACTGTGCTTTAAGAAATGATACAAGAATCCTGATAAAGGAATATATGCCTTCAAGTCTATTTTATTAAAGCATAGACTTCTGTATTTTTTCTTTACATCACTTCTTGTTTGGGATCCAATAGAAAAATGATATGATAGGGCCAGGCTGTAGCGCATGGTTGAGTCCTCATATTACCATGAGCAAGGACCCACGTTCAAGGCCCAGGTCCCCATCTGCAGGGGGGAAGATTCACAAGCAGTGGAGCTGTGGTGCAGATGTCTCTCTGTCTCTCTCTCTCCCTCTCTCTTTCTCTTTCCTCTCAAGTTCTTACTCTTCTGTGAAATAAAAATTTTAGATTAATAATAATAAAAAATAAAATGAGATAATAAAACAGTTAAAATGCAAGGCTCAACTTGTTTTTTTTTGAAGAAAATTTTATTTATAAAAAGGAAACACTGACAGAAGCCATAGGTTAAGAGGGGTGCAGCTCCACACAATTCCCACCACCAAAATTCCGTATCCCATCCCCTCTCCTGATAGCTTTCCTATTCTTTATCCCTCTGGTAGTATGGATCAAGGGACATTATGGGGTGCAGAAGGTGGAAGGCCTGACTTCTGTAATTGCTTCCCTGCTGAACATGGGCATTGACAGGTCGTCCATACTCCCAGCCTCTCTCTCTTTCTGTAGTGAGGTGGGACTCTGGTGAAGTGGAGCTCCAGGACACATTGGTGGGGTTGTCTGCCCAGGGAAGTCCGGTTAGCATCACAGTGGCATCTGGAACCTGGTGGCTGAAAGAAGAGTTAACATATAAAGCCAACTTCTATCAAAGTGATGAAGTAAAAAGAGAAGTAGGGAGTTATGAGAGGCTGGCCCTTTTTGCGCATGGAAATAATTTTTTTTTCCAATTAATTTGAGCCAAGCCACACACATCTGCTTATGTGCCAGAATTTGGATTTACACCTCTGGTGCGATGGAACTAATTTTGCTAAGAATATCTTGACTCAATGATTTTATAACCTTTAAAACCAAATGTTACATTTTTTAAAAAAAGTTTTTGTACTCTCTTTTTCAAAACTTTGCGTCCCAGGAACCGTCATGTAAGGGGAGGAAATACTGTGACAGTTCAACATCCATGGGAACCACTTGTTACCATGACAAGTGATAGCTGTCCACAATTATGCCACTCATGTCTGTGTTGAAAAAAATAACAAGGCTTTGCACACAGAATATCAGTACCAAGGTATGAACACTTTTCAGCTTTTCTAAGCACCCATTTTCACCTTTTAAAAATACGGCGTTTTAACATGCCTAAAGCTTGATGGCTTATTTATTTGACCAGGTTTTGGTTTTCTTGATAAGGCACCTTGGCTCCCCAGAATGTTATCACCCAAGGACGCATATTTGCAAAATACAGTGGGAATCACTCAGGTCCAGGACCATAACTCTCAGCAATTTCCCTCTCTGCCACCATCACAGAGATGTCTTCTAAGACCACAAGAAGGTCAGACCAGGACAGACCACTGAGTCCATGAGAAACTGCGTTTTGTAGGAATCAGGCAAGAAAGTGGCAGCCAAGGAACAAATGCCCGCAAGACCATGGGCAAAGCAGGAGAGGAGGAACTGATTGGGACTGAAACTCAGAGATATAAATAATACTTTTTGGAAGACTGAAGTGATTAAAAATAGATTCTTAACATAGTGTGAATTGGAATAGAGTTGGAGGAGAAAGGGGTATGAAGGAGAGAAATTACAGGGAAACGAACAAGAGAAATTGTAGGGGGCGGTGAGCAAGAGGAATTGTAGAAGGAAGAACTGAAATTGTAGGGGAATGAACAAAAGAAATTGTAGGGGAGTGGACAAATTGCAGGGAAGTGCACAAGAAAAATTGTGGAGGAGAGAGATTTTGGAGTGGAGACTCCACACCTCAGTCTCCAGGTGACTTTTACTGCTGCTGGGCTGTGCTTGGAGTTTCTCTAATGACACGAGGTGAGGACAATGGAAAAGTCTTGAAACAAAGAAGTTTAGGTCTTACCTACTCCCAGGAAGTCCAGTAACTAGCCCCCCCCCTTCTCTCTTTTTCATCTTACCCACTCTCAGGAAGTCCAGTAACTAAATTTCCTTCTCCTTTCCTTCCTGCCTTCCTCTTTTCCTTCCTCTCTCCCTCTCTTCCTTCCACTTCTTTATTTTTCCTCCAGAGTTATTGTTGGGGTTCCATGACTGCATTATCAATCCACTGCTCCTGGTCGCCATTTTTTCCCCATTTTGTTGGATAAGACAGAGAGAAATTGAGAGAGGAGGGGGAGACAGAGAAGGAGAGAGAAAGAGAAACACCTCCAGACCTGTTTCACCACTTGTGAAGCATCCCGCTGTAGGTGGGGAGCAGGGACTTAAACCCGGATCCTTGTGTGGGCCCTTGCACTTAGTTCTATGTGTGCTTAACTGGATGTGCCACAGCCCAGCTCCTCCAGTAACTTTCTTTTAGTCATCTTCTCTTCTCTTTTTCTTTCAAGCTCAATGAACTAACTAACCTAATTAATCCACAATTTGTGTGCATACTTCCACTTTGCCCTAAATTAATTTCTGCCATCTCTTGCTTCGTCCTTGTCTTCTTTCTCCTGGCAAAGCCAAAGATTCGCATGCTAGAGAGTTAACTGTCTGCTTTCCTTTGCCTCCCTTCTCTTTCAGCATCAGAGTCATTACATGGCAGAGTTGGAGACCTGGGGCTTGGGACTGTGCTCACACAAATGCATTCTCACTCATCATGTCCTCTGAGGATTTCCTGTATAGTGAGGTCAGGTATTTTAAGTGAACAGAATATAGAGTCTTAAAAAAAAGATAAAACTGCTTTAGCTGGTGCTTGATAAAATTTTTGGTAAACAGTTCAATTAACACATCACAGTGAAACTCGTTGGCCAGAGGAGGGGGGAGGTAGTACATCAGGTTTGTGATAAATATTTGTGACAGATATTGACAAAAAAAGATAGTACATCAGGTTTGTGAAAATGAAGCTACTTTGTACCTTTATCTCATGACTCCATGCTGCTCAATTTCTAGAATTAAAGTTCTGCTCTGTGAGCCCTGCAGGAGGAGAGAGCGCCAACAGCTGATAGTACCTGGAATCTCAGTGTTTTCTGTGGCCCTTCAAGACTCACTCTGGAAAGACAGAATATATTTCACTCATGATCACACACTCTTCATACTGGACTACACTACAAACATGCTGTATTAAAAACATGGGGAATAGTGGGCCAGGAGCATGCTCAGTGGTAGAGCACAGGACTTGCAAGTACGAGACTCTTGAGTTTTATACCCAGCAGTGCATATGGCAGAGTGATACTCTGGCTCTTTCTCTCTTATAATGAGTGAATAAGTCTTCTATTAAAAACAAAACAAGTGGGCCCAGGCGGTGGTGCACCTGGTTAAGCGCACACACTACAGTGCGCAAGGACCCAGTTTCAAGGCCCTGGTCCCCACCTGCAGGGGGAAATCTTCACGAGTGGTGAAGCAGGGCTGCAGTTGCCTCTCTCCATCTCTATCTTCCCTTCCCCTCAATTTCTCTTTGTCTCTATCCAATAATAAGTAAAGTTAAGAAAAGGAATTAAAAATATTTAAAACAAACAAATAAACAAAACCCTTGTAGGGCAGGGTTAGCAAGATAGCTCTTGTCAACACCCATGTGCAGCAGGGAAGCAATTACAGAAGCCAGACCTTCCACCTTCTGAACCCCATAATTACCACACTCCCAGAGGGATGAAGACTAGCAAAGCTTTCAGGGGAGGGGATGGGATCCGGAGTTCTGGTAGTGGGAATTGTGTGGAGTTGTATCCCTCTTATCCTATGGTTTTTGTCAGTGTTTTCTTTTTATAAAAAAAAAAAATTAAAAACAAAAACAAAACCAACCAAACAAAAAGCTCTCCTGGGTGGGCACCTGTTTTGTATGTGTATGACTCATGTTTGAGCCCAGCTCCCACTGGCCAGGGAGGAGGTTTGGTGGTGTGTATGTCATTTCCCTCAACCCTGTCTTTATGTCTGTCTCTCTTTTTGTCCTACTTAGTGTTGGTGACACAGTGGGAGTGTTATCTTTGTGACTAAACATAAGAAAATATGACATTCACCAAGACTATTCTTCAGCTTTTGTATGAGACATTCAGTAGCAGCAGAAAAATTCAATTAGAGACAGAATAGTTGGAAAGGAAGAGATGCAATTGTCAGTGTACAAAGATCCAGTTATTTGAGGAATTTATTATCACATTTGAGGAACTTAATATCTTTTTCTGATTTGGGCAGTCATTATTTCTTAGATAAGCTTCTTAGTAGGGCAAATGGTTATCACATATACTGATGAAAGTATAAAAAAAGAGCACCAATAAAAAAAAAAACATGGTCTTTCAAGAATGATAGATGAGCCTGTCTGTGTCAGATGTTGTCACTGAAGGTCAGGGTTCCTACTTATTACCTGAAAGGCATTATTATTACAATTGTCTTTTTAAAAATTTTTTTAATATTTATTTTATTTATTTATTTATTCCCTTTTGTTGCCCTTGTTGTTTTATTGTTGTAGTTATTATTGTTGTTGTCGTTGTTAGATAGGACAGAGAGAAATGGAGAGAGAGGAGGGGAAGACAGAGAGGAGGAGAGAAAGACACCTGCAGACCTCCTTCACCGCCTGTGAAGCAACTCCCCTGCAGGTAGGGAGCCGGGGTTCGAACCAGGATCCTTATGCCGGTCCTTGTGCTTTGCGCCACCTGCGCTTAACCCACTGCGCTACAGCCCAACTCCCATTACAATTGTCTTAAGGGCCTAACTTCCTCAGGTATTCTCCAGATTCTCTTGTTATCAGTGATAGTACAAACACAACGTTTCTTCATCACAAAAGTTCTGGATCCTAGTAGGACTAGGGTTCAAAGCCTTCTGATTATTATTATTATTTTTGTCTCCAGGGTTATTGCTGGGGCTTGGTGCCTGCACAACTAGTCCACTGCTCCTGGAGGCTATTTTTTTCCCCTTTTGTTGCTCTTGTTATTTTATCGTTGTTGTGGTTATTATTATCATTGTTACTGATGTTGTTGCTGTTGGATAGGACAGAGAGAAGTTGAGAGAGATGGGGAAAACAGAGAGGGGGAGAGAAAGACAGACTCCTGCAGATCTGCCTCACCACTTGTGAAGCGACCCGCCTGGAGGTGGAGAGCCAGGGGCTCGAACCGGCATCCTTGCACCAGTCTTTGCAATTTGAGCCCTGTGTGCTTAACCCACTGCGCTACCACCCGGCTCCCTCTGATCATCTTTTTCTAATACGTTTCCCTCTGGGAGTATGGAACAAAATTATTTTGGCACAGAGAAAAGGAGTTCTGGATTCTGTAATTGCTTCTCTATTGAGTACAAATGTTGGCAGGTTGATCCATACCCAGCCTGTATCTGTCTTTCTCTAGTGGGCTAGAGCTCTAGAGAGGTGAGGTTCAGGAACATGTTGGCAAGTCATCTGCCCAGGGACATCAGGATGGGATCATACTGGCATCTGGAACTTGGTGGCTGAAAGGCAGTAAGATATAATAAAGGACAAAATGCTTAATAAACAGGGACCAAGGAATATGATTAGAGCCAATGAGACTAGGGCTCTGGAGTGGGAAGAAGCCAGGATCTCTATTTTAGCTATGTTCCTAGGAGCCTTGGACTTTAGTAATCACTTTTTTTTTTTCCTGCCAGGGTTATTGCTAAGGCTCAGTGCTGGTACTACAAATTACTGCCCTCAGAGGCCAGTTTTTCCTTTTTCTCCCTTTTTTTTAGTTTTTTTTTTTTGATATTTATTCCTTTTTGTTGCCTTTGTTGTTTTATTGTTGTAGTTTTTATTGATGTCATTGTTCTTGGATAGGACAGAGAGAAATGGAGAGAGGAGGGGAGACAGAGGGGGGGAGAGAAAGATAGTCACCTGTAGACCTTCTTCACCGCTTGTGAAGTGACTCCTCTGCAAGGGGGGAGCTGGGGGCTTGAACTGGGATCCTTATGCCGGTCCTTGCGCTTGTACCACGTGTGCTTATCCTGCTGCTCTATTGCCTAACTCCCTCTTTTCCTAATTTATATTAGATAGGATAGAGAGAAATTGAGAGAGGATAGGGAGATAGAGAGAGGGAAAGAGATAAACACCTGCAGACCTGCTTCACTCGTGAGGCAGACCCCCTGCAAGTGGGGAGCAGGGGTTCAAACCCCTGTCCTAGTGCTTGGCAATATGTGTGCTTAACCAGGTACACACTGCCTGGCCCCCAGACTTCAGTAATCTTTGCTTGAGCTTGATAGCTAACATGAGAGTGCACTAGAAATATTGTCTGGGAGAATGGCATCAGAGTGGAGAATCAAACTTGAAAGCTGGGTTAGAGCTAAAAGTGGCTCCAGAACTTGAAAAGATATATAAATCCAATTAACTGTTTACTACATTGATCTGACCCAGGGCCCATGTATATTCAAAGGTAGCACAGGAGCCTGTCTAGCCCTCACGTCCCTGTCAGTCTGACCTCACAGTCCATGGTCACAGCTGAGAACATTATAGACTGCACTCATTCCAGGACCGCTCTTCCTCGAGTGGCAGGGTAGGAGGAACCCTCTTTGTAGATTGGGGCAATCTGAATGGTTTCTCCTTTATAGTGGAGGCAAGTTCCTGGAGAGGTCTACGAGAGGACTTATGACGACATTCCTGACGGAAGTGAGCAGTGATCACAGAGGTTTAGGTTGGGTGTTATTTTTGGTTAAATTTTATTTATTTCTTATTGGCTAGAGACAAAGAGAAATTGAGATAGAAGGGGCTATAGATAGAGGGAGAGAGGAAGACACCTGTAGCCCTGCTTCATCACTCCTGAAACTTTCTCCCTGCAGGTGGGGACTGGGGACTTGAACCCGGATCCTTGCGCACTGTAATGTGAGTGCTTTACTGGATGTGCCACTTCTTGGCCCCTAGTTGGGTGTTATTATTTTAAAAAGATTTATTTCTGGGGTGGAGGAAGGGCCATGAGCATCACCTTGGAATATCTAATGACATAGCTTAAACTCTGGACCTCATGCTAATACTTTATCCTGGTGCCATTGCCTGGGCCTCTCTATCTTTTAAATTATAAAAACGAAAGAAGTTCCTTTCATTTCTTTAAGTTTTGTGACCCTCTTTGAGACCAGCCTGGTACCTTAACACAATTCCCCCTCCCCCTCTTCCAGCTTCTCCCCTCCCCTTTTACTACAGGAGCCAGTGAGGAGGACCTGGGAGCCTCCTAGCCCCAGAGAGAAGAGCAGCCCAAAGTTTCAGGCCAACTTTGATACTGCTCATCTTCCTTGGTTCCTTGGCCACCATGTTCCAGGCCATTTTGTTATATTTATTATTGGGCTTTTGGGGCAGCCTGCCGTATTCCCAGGCCAACCAAGTAAAAGAATCTGGAGACAGTAAAACCATTCTCAAGAGGACAAGGCTTTCTTTATTTCTTTTTCTTTCTCTCCCCCCCCCCCCTTTAAACTTGTTTTCTATTGAGGGGTTAATGGTTTAAGATATAGGGTTTTGTTTTTTTCCCTCAACACTCCTGTCATTAAAGATCTGTGTTCTCATCTTCACTCCCATCGATAACCATTATAGTTTTCCCAGTCTTAGATATGAGCTGACTTTCTCTACATTCCGCATATGAGTGAAACCATTCTGTAGTTGTCCTTCATTCACCTCCTCACTTGCTTCACTAAGCATAATCTTCTCCAATTCTATCTACTTTATCCCAAAGGGCACAGTATCATTCTTTGATATTGTTGAGTAGTACGCCATTGAATAGTCCCATATATACTTTTTAATTTTTTTCTTTTTTTTCCTTTATTGGGGGATTAATATTTTTCAGTCACTAGTAAATACAACAGTTTGTACATGCATAACATTTCTCAGTCCCATAACTTTTTCTTTTTTTTTTTTTCCTGCCTCCAGGGCTATTGCCAGGGCTTGGTGCCTGCACTACAAATCCACTGTTCCTGGAGGACATTTTTTCCCTTTTGTTGCCCTTGTTGTTTATTGTTGCTATTATTGCTGTCATTGTTGTTGGATAGGACAGAGAGAAATTGAGAGGGATGAGGAAGACAGAGAGGGGGAGTGAAAGATAGACACCTGCAGATCTGCTTCATCATTCGTGAAGTGACCCCCCTCCCCTGCTCAAACCGGGATCCTTACGCCAGTCAGTGTGCTCTGCTCCATGTGCGCTTAACCCGCTGTGCTACCGCCCGACCCCCAGTCCCCTGACTTTTTTATCCAGTCATCAATCGAAGGGCATTTTAGTTGTTTCCAAGTTTTTGCTATTGTGAATAAAGCCGCTATGAACATAGAGGTGCATATATCCCTTCAAATCAGTGTCATTATATCCTTTGGGTGAATGCCTAGGAGAGGGGTTGCTGGATCATACGGTATTTCAACCTGTATTTGTTTAAGGGTTCTCTATACTGTTCTCTGTAATGGCTGTACCAATTTGCAATTCTTACCTAGTTCCTTATTTTAGGGGGAAAGCTATGAATTTTTCTCCATTGAGTATGGTGGTAGCCATGGCTTATCATATATAGCCTTTATTATGTTGAGGAATTTTCTTTTCACTCCCAATTTCTTGAAGGCTGTTATTATAAATGGGCGTTTATCCAATGCTTTTTCTATATTGATTGAAAGGTCATGTGATTTTTACCTTTCTTTTTGTAGATATAGTGTATTACATTGATTGACTTGTGAATGTTGAACCATCTCTGTTTCCCAGAGATGAATCCCACTTGGTCATGATGGATTATTCTTTTAATACATTGTTGGTCCAATTAACCTAGCCAAGATTTTGTTGAGGATCTTTGCATCAATCTTCACCAGGGATACAGGGCTATAGTTTTCTTTTTTGTGGAGTTCTTTTCTGCTTTGAGGATCAGAGTGCTATTAGCCTCATAGAATATATTTGGAAGTATTATGCCCTCTTGTATTTTCTGGAAGAGTTTGAGAATGGGTGTTAGTTCTTCTTTGAATGTTTTATAGAATTCATTAGTATAGCCATCTAGGCCTGGACTTTTATTCTTGGGAAGGCTTTTGATTACTGTTTTAATTTCTGCACTAGTGACTGGCCTGTTTATTTCTTCTTTTTAAAATTATTTTTAATGTTTATTCATTTTCCTTTTTTTTTTTTTTTTGCCTCCAGGGTTATTGCTGGGGCTCAGTGCCTGCACCATGAATCCACTGCTCCTTGAGGCCATTTTTTCTCCATTTTGTTGTAGCCTTGTTGTGGTTATTGCTGATGTCATTCGTTGTTGGATAGGACAGAGAGAAATGGAGAAAGGAAGGGAAGACAGAGAGGGGGAAAGACCTGCTTCACTGCTTGTGAAGCGACTCCCCTGCAGGTGGGGAGCCAAGGGCTCGAACTGGGATCCCTACACCATTCTTGTGCTTTGTGCCACATGCGCTTAACCCACTGTGCCACCACCCGACCCCCCCTCATTTTTCCTTTTTGTTGCCTTGTTGTTTTATTGTTGTAGTTATTATTGTTGTTATTGATGTCTTCGTTGTTGTTGTTGGATAGGACAGAGAGAAATGGAGAGAGGAAGGGGAGATAGAGAGGGTAAGAGAAAGACAGACACCTGCAGACCTGCTTCACCACTTGTGAAGTGACTCCCCTGCAGGTGGGGAGCTGGGGGCTTGAACCAGGATCTTTACGCCGGTCCTTGTGCTTTGCGCCACCTGCACTTAACCGCTGTGCTACTGCCCGACTCCCTGTTTATTTCTTCTTGTGTCAAGGTTGGCAGATGATATGGCTCTGTGGCTGTCTCCATTTTTCTCAGTTGTTGTATTTATTTCTATATAGGTGTCCATAATGGTCTTGCATGATCCTTTGTATTGCTGCCTCATCTTTTGTAAAATATCTCCTCTTTCATTTCTGTGTGATTTTACCATAGCTTTCTCTCATTTTCTCTTAACAAGTGTAGCTAGTGGCTTATCTGTTTTATTTATCCTTTCTAAGAACCAGCTCTTGGGTTCATTAATCTTCCTGATGGTCTTCTTATTTGTTATTTTCTTGATTTCTGCTCTGATTTTAACTATTTCCTGTTTCTTGCTGATGTTTGGGTCTCTCTGTTGCTTCATTTCTAGTTGGTTCAGCTGGGTTGTTAGATGTTTTTATTTATTTTTATTTATTTAGTAATTTCTGCACTTTATTAATGTGGGCCTGCGTTGCTAAGAACTTCCCTCTTAAGACTGCTTTTGCTGTATCCCATTGGGTCTGATATGGTTTCTGCATTTTCTTTGATATTGAGGAAATTCTTAATTTCTTTTTTGATTTCTTCAATGACTCATGTCTTATTCAGAAGCATGTTGTTTAGTTTCCTGATGTTGGAGGAATTTCTTTTCATTTTGTGGTTAATTTCTAGTGTCATACCATCATGGTCTGAAAAGATGCATTTTATGATCTTAATATTCACATATTTGTTTAGGCTGTCGTTTTTAAAAAGTTTTTATTTATAAAATGGAAATATTGACAAGACCATAGGAGAAGAGAGGTATAATTCTACACAATTTCCATCACCAGAACTCCATATCTCATCCCCTCCCCTGATAGCTTTCCTAGTCTTTAACCCTCTGGGAGAATGGACCCATTCTGATGTGCAGAAGGTAGAAGGTCTGGCTTCTGTAATTGCTTCCTAGCTGAACATGGGCATTAATAGGTATATCTGTACTCCCAGCCTGTCTCTCTCTCTCTCCCTAGTGGGGCAGAGATCTGGGGATGTGGGGCTTCAGGACACATTGGTGGGGTCATTTACCCAGAGAAGTCCGCTTGGCATCATGGTAGCACCTAGAACCTGGTGGCTGAAAAAGAGTTAAGATAGAAAGCAGAGAAAACTGTTAACTAATCATAAACCTAAAGGAAATAACATTGTGGATGGAGATTTGGGGGTCTCCCTTTTGGAAAGCTAGTAGTTCTATTTTAGGTATATTCTAAGGGGCGCATGACCCAACTAGTTTTTGCCTCCACCTGACATCTAGTGTGAAAGTGACCTAAGCTACTGTCTGGGGTGGGGGAATGTGTCATGGTTGGAATAAGGACCAGAAAGCTGGATCAGGGAAGAGAGTAGTTCCCAAATATGGGAAAAGTATGTAAATATTGTTAACTGTAAAGCCCATCAATTTGATCAGGGACCCATATTCAGCACAGGAGCCTATGTAACCTCTGCATCCCTGTAGGTCTGAGCTCACATTCTGTAGTCATGGCTAGGAACATTCCAGGCTGTACCCATCTTCCTCAGGTGGTAGGTAGAGTATGCTATCCAACCTCCTTTTGGAGACTGGAACATTCCCTACCATTGTTGATGCACATCGAGGGCCAGGTTTGATAGGGGCCCACAGAGGGGCCCATTATGCTGTTCCTGATGGAGGCGACCAGTGACAGTGGTGAGAGAGATCTGTTAGATGTCTAGGCCCATCATGTTTGTGTGGAATACCAGGACTTCCTGACTAGAGCCCTGCTGGGAATACTGTGAGAACCAGGTTGAGCTTGGTGAGGCTTTTCCCATTGAAAAATGGGGAACTGAGGAAATAAATCTCCCTGTCAGACTCCCTCTTGCTAAGATTGAGCTAGGGAGAAGTACAGGCCCCAGTTTTTGCTTCCCTGTCAGCTACTCCCTGTCTCCAGAAACCCTGCATTTTTCTGCCTCCAGGGGCTTAGAATTCCTTAAAACATTAAGCGAGCTCTGCATTTCTTGATACAATAGCCCGCTCTCTTATTATCTACATATCAATGTTCTACTTGTCTTAACAAATGACTTAAGGTCTCCTCCCTATTCCCCCACCCATTCTGCTGATTTGATATATTCTTTTCCTACCCTCAAGACCCTCCCTGCTTGCAGGGTATTATTAATCCTACCAATTAACCCCCTTGCAACAGTTGCTAAGGAAGTTCCTACCTTTCCCAAGCCCTTTTACCTTTCTCCACCCCTTTCCTAACCATGTATGGTATTGTCAAGCCACTTCTGTTTCCAACTTGGGGTTTCCATTTTCCAGCCTCGAAGAGCATGTGCACTCAGACTGGGTTCCTCACGCTGGCCCTTGCGCTTTGCGCCATGTGCGATTAACCCACTGTGCTACTGCCCAACTCTGGGGCGTTTGGATGAATAAAGATTTGAACTGCCTCATCGCCATCGACTCGGTTCCTGGGTCATCTCTCTCACGTCACTAGCCTGACAGAGCCCCAGGTGATGGGGTGGCCTAGTAGTGACTAAAGAGTCATCATTAAAGTCTGCAAGTCTTTTGCTCTTATTCAGCCTTTATAGTCCTTACTTTGTCTAACAAGGTTAGCTTTGGAGTGATTGAGGGACGTGCAATAGGTGAGGAGGTAGGTGACGAGGGTATCTAGGTCTCAGTAGAGACTATTTCATTAGGTAATTTATGGTGTCTTTTTAGGTCTTTCTGCTTTTTTTGCTGCATTTACTGACTCACTGCAAACTACTGTACACTTTTGCTTTAAGGGATATGTTTTTCCCCTAACTTACGGATATATGTACATATGCCCTATTTCATGGGCCCTGTTCTATATATCTAGGTTTTGAAATTTGTTAAGAAGTGTACCACCCAAAATGGAATTAAGGAGTCCTATGAGCTAGGAAAGCTCTCACCAGAATAATGTAGCTGATGGGTTGACATTCCAAGCCTGACGTCTCTGGATGCAGTCTGAAGTGAAACATGCCGAGGTGGTACTGGTTGCACTGATTAGGTTGGTATCAGCAGATACAGTATCAGTTGGTATGAACTGGGAGAAGCATGCAGGAAAGTGAGCCTCACCCTAGAGGTTTCAAGACTGGGAGAAATAGGGGCTTTATAGATAAAGGGGAAGGTTACTGTTGTCTTAGGGTTTAAGAAAGCAATACATAGTTATAGCTATAACCAAATCATTTGGCAATTGGATTAACTTTGAAAATCCCATTGTTAGGATTTGCTGTAGTGTCGGGATAGCCTGAGGGTGCTTCTTCCCAAGCAAGTGCTCTCTGGGTTGGAGAGAACTCAACTGGAGCCAATCTAAGCTGCTATGTGGGAGAGGGATCAGGAACTCGTGCTGCACTAATGTCGCAGGAGATATACTCTGGAACTCTCGGAGTCGGAAAGCAATTCAAGTGTTTTTACTCAGAAAAGCAGCTTGTATATATACTAGCCAAGTAGGGTGTAAACACAGTGTGACATAGAGAGGGTGAAAAAAGAGATTGGTGAAAATCAGGGTGTGACAAGGAGAGGGGGCAGAGCAGGTGAGAATTCTACCACTGAACCACCAATGCCCTGGAGGGAGTGTGGTGCTTAGTTAACAGTGGCTTATGAAAATAAACCGCAGCTTTAAGTGGGATCAAACCAATGCCCTACAGGCATGCTGGTGCTTAGTTAAGCAGGATTAGAGACAGAAGCTTTAAGCCAGGGGAGCTGGCATACTACCCTACGCTGTAGCATACAAGACCTAGCCAAAATTTGTGTCTTTTTATGCTATCTACTTATAGCTGTATCTTATAAAGGAACACCACCAGTTGCTTTTGTTCTCCCTGGTCTAAGCTTTTAAGAGATTTAATATTTCAAAAAACAAGTTATTATTAGAAAGTGTAAT